>NW_026607317.1:0-5000 GCF_029890125.1 Rhinichthys klamathensis goyatoka
AGAGTTACAGCAAACACACGTACGACACGATCACTGAGAGTTACAGCAAACACTCGTACGACACGATCACTGAGAGTTACAGCAAACACTCGTACGACACGATCACTGAGAGTTACAGCAAACACTCGTACGACACGATCACTGAGAGTTACAGCAAACACTCGTACGACACGATCACTGAGAGTTACAGCAAACACTCGTACGACACGATCACTGAGAGTTACAGCAAACACTCGTACGACACGATCACTGAGAGTTACAGCAAACACTCGTACGACACGATCACTGAGAGTTACAGCAAACACTCGTACGACACGATCACTGAGAGTTACAGCAAACACTCGTACGACACGATCACTGAGAGTTACAGCAAACACTCGTACGACACGATCACTGAGAGTTACAGCAAACACTCGTACGACACGATCACTGAGAGTTACAGCAAACACTCGTACGACACGATCACTGAGAGTTACAGCAAACACTCGTACGACACGATCACTGAGAGTTACAGCAAACACTCGTACGACACGATCACTGAGAGTTACAGCAAACACTCGTACGACACGATCACTGAGAGTTACAGCAAACACTCGTACGACACGATCACTGAGAGTTACAGCAAACACTCGTACGACACGATCACTGAGAGTTACAGCAAACACTCGTACGACACGATCACTGAGAGTTACAGCAAACACTCGTACGACACGATCACTGAGAGTTACAGCAAACACTCGTACGACACGATCACTGAGAGTTACAGCAAACACTCGTACGACACGATCACTGAGAGTTACAGCAAACACTCGTACGACACGATCACTGAGAGTTACAGCAAACACTCGTACGACACGATCACTGAGAGTTACAGCAAACACTCGTACGACACGATCACTGAGAGTTACAGCAAACACTCGTACGACACGATCACTGAGAGTTACAGCAAACACACGTACGACACGATCACTGAGAGTTACAGCAAACACTCGTACGACACGATCACTGAGAGTTACAGCAAACACTCGTACGACACGATCACTGAGAGTTACAGCAAACACTCGTACGACACGATCACTGAGAGTTACAGCAAACACTCGTACGACACGATCACTGAGAGTTACAGCAAACACTCGTACGACACGATCACTGAGAGTTACAGCAAACACTCGTACGACACGATCACTGAGAGTTACAGCAAACACTCGTACGACACGATCACTGAGAGTTACAGCAAACACACGTACGACACGATCACTGAGAGTTACAGCAAACACTCGTACGACACGATCACTGAGAGTTACAGCAAACACTCGTACGACACGATCACTGAGAGTTACAGCAAACACTCGTACGACACGATCACTGAGAGTTACAGCAAACACTCGTACGACACGATCACTGAGAGTTACAGCAAACACTCGTACGACACGATCACTGAGAGTTACAGCAAACACTCGTACGACACGATCACTGAGAGTTACAGCAAACACTCGTACGACACGATCACTGAGAGTTACAGCAAACACTCGTACGACACGATCACTGAGAGTTACAGCAAACACTCGTACGACACGATCACTGAGAGTTACAGCAAACACTCGTACGACACGATCACTGAGAGTTACAGCAAACACTCGTACGACACGATCACTGAGAGTTACAGCAAACACTCGTACGACACGATCACTGAGAGTTACAGCAAACACTCGTACGACACGATCACTGAGAGTTACAGCAAACACTCGTACGACACGATCACTGAGAGTTACAGCAAACACTCGTACGACACGATCACTGAGAGTTACAGCAAACACTCGTACGACACGATCACTGAGAGTTACAGCAAACACTCGTACGACACGATCACTGAGAGTTACAGCAAACACTCTCGTAGTACAAACTCGACACGATCACTGAGAGTTACAGCAAACACTCGTACGACACGATCACTGAGAGTTACAGCAAACACTCGTACGACACGATCACTGAGAGTTACAGCAAACACTCGTACGACACGATCACTGAGAGTTACAGCAAACACTCGTACGACACGATCACTGAGAGTTACAGCAAACACTCGTACGACACGATCACTGAGAGTTACAGCAAACACTCGTACGACACGATCACTGAGAGTTACAGCAAACACTCGTACGACACGATCACTGAGAGTTACAGCAAACACTCGTACGACACGATCACTGAGAGTTACAGCAAACACTCGTACGACACGATCACTGAGAGTTACAGCAAACACTCGTACGACACGATCACTGAGAGTTACAGCAAACACTCGTACGACACGATCACTGAGAGTTACAGCAAACACTCGTACGACACGATCACTGAGAGTTACAGCAAACACTCGTACGACACGATCACTGAGAGTTACAGCAAACACTCGTACGACACGATCACTGAGAGTTACAGCAAACACTCGTACGACACGATCACTGAGAGTTACAGCAAACACTCGTACGACACGATCACTGAGAGTTACAGCAAACACTCGTACGACACGATCACTGAGAGTTACAGCAAACACTCGTACGACACGATCACTGAGAGTTACAGCAAACACTCGTACGACACGATCACTGAGAGTTACAGCAAACACTCGTACGACACGATCACTGAGAGTTACAGCAAACACTCGTACGACACGATCACTGAGAGTTACAGCAAACACTCGTACGACACGATCACTGAGAGTTACAGCAAACACTCGTACGACACGATCACTGAGAGTTACAGCAAACACTCGTACGACACGATCACTGAGAGTTACAGCAAACACTCGTACGACACGATCACTGAGAGTTACAGCAAACACTCGTACGACACGATCACTGAGAGTTACAGCAAACACTCGTACGACACGATCACTGAGAGTTACAGCAAACACTCGTACGACACGATCACTGAGAGTTACAGCAAACACTCGTACGACACGATCACTGAGAGTTACAGCAAACACTCGTACGACACGATCACTGAGAGTTACAGCAAACACTCGTACGACACGATCACTGAGAGTTACAGCAAACACTCGTACGACACGATCACTGAGAGTTACAGCAAACACTCGTACGACACGATCACTGAGAGTTACAGCAAACACTCGTACGACACGATCACTGAGAGTTACAGCAAACACTCGTACGACACGATCACTGAGAGTTACAGCAAACACTCGTACGACACGATCACTGAGAGTTACAGCAAACACTCGTACGACACGATCACTGAGAGTTACAGCAAACACTCGTACGACACGATCACTGAGAGTTACAGCAAACACTCGCACGACACGATCACTGAGAGTTACAGCAAACACTCGTACGACACGATCACTGAGAGTTACAGCAAACACTCGTACGACACGATCACTGAGAGTTACAGCAAACACTCGTACGACACGATCACTGAGAGTTACAGCAAACACTCGTACGACACGATCACTGAGAGTTACAGCAAACACTCGTACGACACGATCACTGAGAGTTACAGCAAACACTCGTACGACACGATCACTGAGAGTTACAGCAAACACTCGTACGACACGATCACTGAGAGTTACAGCAAACACTCGTACGACACGATCACTGAGAGTTACAGCAAACACTCGTACGACACGATCACTGAGAGTTACAGCAAACACTCGTACGACACGATCACTGAGAGTTACAGCAAACACTCGTACGACACGATCACTGAGAGTTACAGCAAACACTCGTACGACACGATCACTGAGAGTTACAGCAAACACTCGTACGGACACGATCACTGAGAGTTACAGCAAACACTCGCACGACACGATCACTGAGAGTTACAGCAAACACTCGTACGACACGATCACTGAGAGTTACAGCAAACACTCGTACGACACGATCACTGAGAGTTACAGCAAACACTCGCACGACACGATCACTGAGAGTTACAGCAAACACTCGTACGACACGATCACTGAGAGTTACAGCAAACACTCGTACGACACGATCACAGAGTTACAGCAAACACTCGCACGACACGATCACTGAGAGTTACAGCAAACACTCGTACGACACGATCACTGAGAGTTACAGCAAACACACGTACGACACGATCACTGAGAGTTACAGCAAACACTCGTACGACACGATCACTGAGAGTTACAGCAAACACTCGTACGACACGATCACTGAGAGTTACAGCAAACACTCGCACGACACGATCACTGAGAGTTACAGCAAACACTCGTACGACACGATCACTGAGAGTTACAGCAAACACTCGTACGACACGATCACTGAGAGTTACAGCAAACACTCGCACGACACGATCACTGAGAGTTACAGCAAACACTCGTACGACACGATCACTGAGAGTTACAGCAAACACTCGTACGACACGATCACTGAGAGTTACAGCAAACACTCGTACGACACGATCACTGAGAGTTACAGCAAACACTCGTACGACACGATCACTGAGAGTTACAGCGAACACTCGCACGACACGATCACTGAGAGTTACAGCGAACACTCGTACGACACGATCACTGAGAGTTACAGCAAACACTCGTACGACACGATCACTGAGAGTTACAGCAAACACTCGCACGACACGATCACTGAGAGTTACAGCAAACACACGTACGACACGATCACTGAGAGTTACAGCAAACACTCGTACGACACGATCACTGAGAGTTACAGCAAACACTCGTACGACACGATCACTGAGAGTTACAGCAAACACTCGTACGACACGATCACTGAGAGTTACAGCAAACACTCGCACGACACGATCACTGAGAGTTACAGCAAACACACGTACGACACGATCACTGAGAGTTACAGCAAACACTCGTACGACACGATCACTGAGAGTTACAGCAAACACTCGCACGACACGATCACTGAGAGTTACAGCAAACACTCGTACGACACGATCACTGAGAGTTACAGCAAACACTCGTACGACACGATCACTGAGAGTTACAGCAAACACTCGTA
>NW_026607317.1:15000-25000 GCF_029890125.1 Rhinichthys klamathensis goyatoka
TCTTATGGAGAAATGAGCTGTTCAGGTGTTGTCATCAGTGTGCATTCAGATATATATTTAGACATTATACAACAATTTGTTTGGTGAAGTTTAAGAGTTTTTTTAGGTTCTTCATTGTAAATGTTTTCAAATCTGATCACTTCATATCTGTGTGCAGTCTGCTTTGTGACTGATTAATTTTTATTAAAAAAACATTTTTTGAGAAAAATTGAGAAAAAAACCCATTGCCCCCATTATATGACCTCCCAATGGGAATTCCTAGGTGTGTGTGTGTGTGTGTGTGCATGTTTGTGTGAGTGAGTGTGTGTGTGTGTGTGTGTGTGTGTGCGTGCGTGCGTGTGTGTGTGTGTGCGCGCGCGTGAGTGTGTGTGTGTGCCTGCGTGCGTGCGTGAGTGAGTGTGTCTATGTGTGTATTTGTATGCATGTGAGTGTTTGTATGTGTGTGTGTTCTGCATTGGGGATGTTCTATAGTCTTATGCCTTCATTTGTGTCTAGGATGACTTGACGGTGAGTAAATCATAAGGTCTTTTTTGGGTGAACTGTCCCTTTAAGAAAGAAATTAAAATTTTGCTTTTCAGCCATTGTGACATCTGACAGCCCTATGCGGCTCTGCTCTACTTGCATTGGCTGTGAGAGATGCATGCGTGACAGTATTGATGACGGGTTCTGACCTTCTCCAGATCCACACTCAGCTCCTCCAGCTCTCCCTGCAGACGCTGCTTGCTCTTCTCCAGGCTGGAGCTCTTGGTTTGCGTGGCTTCCAGCGCCTCCTCGGCCTCCTGCAGTCGCACACACAGCTTCTTCCTGAAACACACACCGTTACTGAGCAGACCGAGAGTCGAGGACAGAACGATGGCATGCTGATGCTGCTCCAAAGAAGTGCATCGGATCAAATCCTGGATTTTTAAAGAGTAAAAAGGATTCTGAAATGGGATTAGATCACGTAATCCAGACTTGGTTTTGATCTGGATCAGTGCGTGTTCAGAGTCGATTCTTTCTTTTGGGAGACAATAACTTTATTTATCGTGTTCTTTCGACTTTACAATTTTAAAGAACGTTTACATTCACAAACAGCGGTAAC
This sequence comes from Rhinichthys klamathensis goyatoka, assembly GCF_029890125.1. Classification (NCBI taxonomy): domain Eukaryota; kingdom Metazoa; phylum Chordata; class Actinopteri; order Cypriniformes; family Leuciscidae; genus Rhinichthys; species Rhinichthys klamathensis. The sequence continues at coordinate 16,082 of NW_026607317.1, forward strand.
ACTTTACAATAAGGTTCATTATTTAACATGAACTAATAATGAACAATACTTCATCAGCATTTATTAATCTTAGTTCATATTAATTTCAACATTTACTAATACGTTATTAAAATCAAAGGTTGTATTAGTTAACATTAGTTACTGCACTGTGAACTAACATGAACAAACAATGAACAGCTGGATTATTATTAACTAACATTAACAAAGATTAATAAATACTGTACAAATGTATTGCTCATGTTAGTTCATGTTAGTTAATACATTACCTGATGTTAACTAATGAACCTTACTGTAAAGTGTGACCCAAACAGCTTTATTACACACTGCATGAAAGGGAATATTGGAAAAACAATAATAGGGGCACTTTAACTGTTACAGTGATACAGTAGAATAATCTGGCTGTCTATTAAGCATTTTAGTACAATGCATTGCACTAACAATTATTGCCAACAGGGGGACTTTAACAATTAATCGTGCAGTTCTAATAATCTAGTGAGTGAGTGGAGGCAGGGCTCATTTGCATATTCATAGAATAACATATACTAAATGAGGCAAGCGTGTCGAGTTACATTCAAGCTATTTATTCTTATTTTTATTCAAGGAAAAAGATGAGTTTTAAGGGATAAAATGATTGACTACAGGAGGACTTTAACAATGAATCGCACAGCTCTAATACACACATAATACAGCACAATGAGCACAAATTTGAAAATGCGGTTCATTTTTGACCTGGAACCACATTAGGTGTGTCAGCACGTTTACACCATTGATGCATACTTGGTTTCCTCGAGCTCGTCGCAGTGCTGGATGGCATCGGCCTCGAGGCGGCTCCTCCAGAGCGTGATTTCACTGTTGAGTTTAGAGACGAGACGCTGGAGCTCCTGTTTGCTCTCCTGCTCCTCCTCAAACTGCTCCTTCAACACCACACACTCCTGGCGAACCGCAGACAGAGCGCCGCTCAACGCCGCTTTAGCCTGAACACACACAACCACGTCACTCACACACCACCTGGATCCTCACGTAGTATTTTGTGTTTAAAAGACGTCTAATTGCCGTCCAAACACACGTCATATAGTAACACGTTTAGCCAATTTAGCCAGACGTCTAGACTAAAACAAGGCAACATTTGGGCTGTCAGTGAAAATTTAATAGACGTCTAAACCAGAACCCAAGACTAGACTAATCATCAAATAGATAACAAAGAAATTAAATGAGTGAAGAAATGAAACCAAACACCTTGTAATCAATGTTTACTTTGCTTACATGATGGAATATCATACATATCGCAAGTTATTTTGGCAAAAACGACATGTAACCAAATACAAGGGGTTATTTTGGCTAGAAGTGTGTTACTCATAGCCGGATTATATCGGGTTTATAGTTAACCTACTCATAGCCGGACTATATCGGGTCTATAGTTAATCTACTCATAGCCGGACTATATCGGGTCTATAGTTAACCTACTCATAGCCGGACTATATCGGGTCTATAGTTAATCTACTCATAGCTGGACTATATCGGGTCTATAGTTAATCTACTCATAGCTGGACTATATCGGGTCTATAGTTAATCTACTCATAGCTGGACTATATCGGGTCTATAGTTAACCTACTCATAGCCGGACTATATCGGGTCTATAGTTAACCTTCTCATAGCTGGACTATATCGGGTCTATAGTTAATCTACTCATAGCTGGACTATATCGGGTCTATAGTTAACCTACTCATAGCCGGACTATATCGGGTCTATAGTTAATCTACTCATAGCTGGACTATATCGGGTCTATAGTTAACCTACTCATAGCCGGACTATATCGGGTCTATAGTTAATCTACTCATAGCTGGACTATATCGGGTCTATAGTTAATCTACTCATAGCTGGACTATATCGGGTCTATAGTTAACCTACTCCTAGCCGGACTATATCGGGTCTATAGTTAACCTACTCATAGCTGGACTATATCTGGTCTATAGTTAACCTACTCATAGCCGGACTATATCGGGTCTATAGTTAACCTACTCATAGCTGGACTATATCCGGTCTATAGTTAACCTACTCCTAGCCAGACTATATCGGGTCTATAGTTAACCTACTCATAGCCGGACTATATCGGGTCTATAGTTAACCTACTCATAGCTGGACTATATCAGGTCTATAGTTAATCTTCTCATATCCGGACTATATCGGGTCTATAGTTAATCTACTCATAGCCGGACTATATCCGGTCTATAGTTAACCTACTCCTAGCCGGACTATATCGGGTCTATAGTTAACCTACTCATAGCCGGAGTATATCGGGTCTATAGTTAACCTACTCACAGCCGGACTATAGCGGGTCTATAGTTAACCTACTCATAGCTGGACTATATCGGGTCTATAGTTAACCTACTCACAGCCGGACTATAGCGGGTCTATAGTTAACCTACTCATAGCTGGACTATATCGGGTCTATAGTTAACCTACTCATAGCCGGACTATATCGGGTCTATAGTTAACCTACTCATAGCCGGACTATATCAGGTCTATAGTTAACCTACTCATAGCTGGACTATATCGGGTCTATAGTTAACCTACTCATAGCCGGACTATATCAGGTCTATAGTTAACCTACTCATTGCCGGACTATATCGGGTCTATAGTTAACCTACTCATAGCCGGACTATATCGGGTCTATAGTTAACCTACTCATAGCCGGACTATATCAGGTCTATAGTTAACCTACTCATAGCCGGACTATATCGGGTCTATAGTTAACCTACTCATAGCCGGACTATATCGGGTCTATAGTTAACCTACTCATAGCTGGACTATATCGGGTCTATAGTTAACCTACTCATAGCCGGACTATATCGGGTCTATAGTTAACCTACTCATAGCCGGACTATATCGGGTCTATAGTTAACCTACTCATAGCCGGACTATATCGGGTCTATAGTTAACCTACACATAGCCGGACTATATCGGGTCTATAGTTAACCTACTCATAGCCGGACTATATCGGGTCTATAGTTAACCTACTCATAGCCGGACTATATCGGGTGTATAGTTAACCTACTCATAGCCGGACTATATAGGGTCTATAGTTAATCTACTCATAGCCAGGCTATATCGGGTCTATAGTTAATCTACTCACAGCCGGACTATATCGGGTCTATAGTTAATCTGCTCACAGCCGGACTATATCGGGTGTATAGTTAACCTACTCATAGCCGGACTATATCGGGTCTATAGTTAATCTACTCATAGCCGGACTATATCGGGTGTATAGTTAACCTACTCACAGCCGGACTATATTGGGTCTATAGTTAACCTACTCATAGCCGGACTATATCGGGTCATAGCCGGACTGTATCGGGTCATAGCCGGACTGTATCGGGTCTATAGTTAACCTACTAATAGCCGGACTATGGACTATATCGGATCTATAGTTAACCTACTCATAGCCGGACTATATCGGGTCTATAGTTAACCTACTCATAGCCGGACTATATCGGGTGTATAGTTAACCTACTCATAGCCGGACTATATCGGGTCTATAGTTAATCTACTCATAGCTGGACTATATCGGGTCTATAATTAACCTACTCATAGCCGGACTATATCGGGTCTATAGTTAACCTACTCATAGCCGGACTATATCGGGTCTATAGTTAACCTACTCATAGCCGGACTATATCGGGTCTATAGTTAACCTACTCACAGCCGGACTATATCGGGTCTATAGTTAACCTACTCATAGCCGGACTATATCGAGTCTATAGTTAACCTACTCATAGCCGGACTATATCGGGTCTATAGTTTACCAAGACGGAGAAATGACAGCTATTGCTTGCTGGGATCACACACACCTTGAGCTCTTCCTCGAGTTGTTTCTTGAGCTCCTCGTGTTGGGACATCAGCAGGGTTCTGGAGCGGCTCATGTGGATGCCCTTGTTCTCCAGATCCTCCATTTGCCTCGCAAGCTCATTGTTTTCAACTGCAAAGGCAAGATTGAACACGTTTAAACCACTTGAACGAACGCTTAATCGGAGCAGAACACGGATTAAACCTTGTGCATCCTTATGGGTATTTTTGTCTTTTTAATTTTTTTTATCATTTTACCTGTGTTAATGCCCCCCATTAACGATTAATTTAATCCCCCCCCCCATCCCCCCATTTCCTTCTAAAAAAATCTATTTTGCACTAGGTACAATAAAAAATGGTTCCTCTCAGGACCTTAAAATGAAGATACCAAAAGTAAAGTTTGTTTAAAACCAAAATCTAAAAGGATATTAGGATATCTTTAATACTTCTTGAGTTACAGGAAGTCTATTTAGCCGACAGGTCCACGTATATTCAGATATAAGGGGGCTAAAAGAATATGGGTAAGTGGCGATGCCAAAAGTTGAACAGACGCTCGCGAGCTATCTGTCACCAGCATCGGCATTGGCCCTGAAGTCCCAATGCTGCCAAATAAGTCATTAAAAACATAAATCAACACTAGTGGGAAAAGCATATACAGCAGAAGGTGAGACCGGTGCATGCCTTCATACTATGGCTATATTACAGGCATATCAGGCTGACCTGCTGAGGGACCTGGAGACTAGCAAGGGGACGGGGCCTGATGTGGTCCGAGAACTGCGTCGGGCCACCGATTTGCCTATTCGGGCAACAAAAGAGACTGCTCGTGCTATTGGGCAGTCTATGGCAGCTAATGTGTCTTCGGAGAGACACCTTTGGTTAAATTTATCTGAGATAAAGAACAAAGATAAATATTTCCTGCCGGACGCCCCGCTATCGCCCCCTGGCCTCTTCGGTGATGCTGTTAACACCGTAGTCGAGAGGTTCCAGGAGGCTAAAAAGCCAGCAGAGGTGTTCAAGTACTAAGTCCCTTGCCGTCAACAGGCCTCTGGGGCTGCTGGGCGTGAGCAGCCCTAGTCGTCGAGCTCCTCGTATCGAGCGCAACTCAAGCAGAGTGTTTCTTCTTGTGCCCCCCCTCAAAAACCATGGGGTGCGGGACGACACCCTCAGCCGAAGTCTTCTAATTAGCAGACCGATCTGAGGACCGTTCTGCTCGTGAAGAAGGCTTTGGTTAAGAAGAGGTCCTGACGCCACAGGTGTCAGACCTCTGAGGGCAGCCCCAATCAGGGTGGAGCAGTATTCACCTCATTATACAGTGCTCACTCAGACCTCAGTGCCCTCAGGAGGCCGTTCTGCCAACCCTGCCACCCACAGTGCCTGGGGCGCAGCGGTTTCCAGCGAGCTCCTTATCCAGCATCACCACAACACTGGATCAGACTCGCTCTCCAAGGAGGGTCGAAAGTCAGTCAAATCGGTTGTTTCCTGCCAGTATGCTTCGGGTCACCGAAGTGGCTGCTCTTATTACACCAGAGACCAGCCTCGAGAGGTCAAGGGGGTCTGCGTTCACGTCCACTATGCAAACTGGAGCACCAGATTCTATTGTGGTCCCTAGGGAAGATGCTCTCCCTGAGAGCAGTTTATATTCTGGGACTTCAAAATGTAGGAGCAGATATACTGTCAAGACAGGGGCTGAGCCCCGGAGAATGGTGGAGCACATTTGGGAGGTTTATGGCCAAGCAGAGGTGGATCTGTTTGCGTCTCAGGACATGACGCACTGTCCACTGTGGTTCTCTATCTCACACACCCAGCCCGATTGGGACTGGACGCACTAGTACAGAGGTGGCTGAGACTGCGTCTGTATGCATTTCCCCCGATTGCACTGCTCCCAGGAGTTCTGGAGAAAGTCAGCCAAGACAGAATGAGTTTACTGCTTCTAGCTCCGTACTGGCCAAGCCGAGTGTGGTTCTCGCTAGTGATGTAGTACTCGAGTCCGGTCTCGGACTCGAGACCGGTCTCGAGACCAATTTCTGCTTTCTCGGATTCGTCTCGGACTTGTTCCTTCAAAGACTCGGTCTCGACTCGGACTCGACCCTTCAAAGACTCGGTCTTGACTCGGCCTTGGCATAGGCGGTCTCGTCCCCATCACTAGTTAAGACTACTTCTCTAAACAATTCCCAATCTAGCTTAGTCTGTAGGCCTAACTGTTGATTATTAACTGGGGTGATATTAAATCATGAATATCAAAACTGATGTCGAGACAAAATCTCGACTCGGATATGCTTCCTCAAACAAAATCTCGACTCGGACTTGCTTCCTCAAAGACTCAGTCTTGACTCGGACTCGACTGTATTTGAAAACCAATGGACTCGGTCACGACTCAGACTCGACCCTTCAAAGACTCGGTCTTGACTCGGACTCGGCATAGGCAGTCTCCTCCCCATCACTAGTTCTCGGACCTAATATCCCTTCTTGACGACTCTTCCCTGAAGCTGCCGGGCAGTAGAGACCTTTTAACTTCACCCTGTGGGTCTGGCCTCTGATGGGGCCCGACTCATAGACTCTTGTCTCTCAACCGAGGTTGTAGAGACCATACTGAACTCCAGAGCTCCGTCCACGAGGAAGCTATACGTCCTGAAGTGGAGAGTTTTTACTTCTTGGTGTAATCTACGACAATGGGATCCAGTTAATTGTCCTGTGGGACAATGCTAGAGTTCCATCAAGATCGTTTCTCATCAGGTTTATCTCCTTCCATACCGAAGGTATATGTTGCAGCCATAGCAGCTTACCATGTCCCCTAGGGTGGTCTATCTGTAGGGTGAGACCCTTGATAACACATTTCCTTCATGGCACCCTGAAGCTGAGGCCTGCCGTTCGTACCAGAGTTCCAGCCTGGGATCTGGCACTGGTTCTAGAAGGTTTATCTGTCGCTCCCTTCGAGCCTCTTTATTCTGTCTCAGAAATGTTTCTGACCCTCAAAACTGTGTTCCCTCTAGCTATTTCCTCACTAAAGAGAGTAGGAGATCTTCAGGCCTTATCGGTATCCCCATCGTGCCTGGAATTTTCACCCGGGATGGTCAAAGCTTTCCTCTATCCTAAGGCAGGATATAGCCTATCGTTCTGCAGGCATTCTGTCGTCCTCCTTTCAAGGATCAAGACCATGAAAATTTAACCTCATCTGTCCAGTCAGAACACTAGTCAACTATGTCCACAGAGCTGCCCTGTGGCGAAAGTCTGATAAACTTTTAGTGTGCTTTGGGTCTCCTAAGAAAGAGCTTGCTGCATCAAAGCAGACTGTTAGCAAGTGGATAGTTGAGGCTATCTCTCTTGCTTATGAGGTTTCGGGCCAGCCTTCACCTCTGGCCATTAGAGCCCATTCAACAAGGAGTATGGCTGCCTCCAGGGCCCTAATGTCAGGGGTATCCCTTCAAGAAGTCTGCGATGCAGCGGGCTGGTCCTCGCCATTCACTTTTGTCAAGTTTTATGACTCGAAAGGGAACGTCTCAGGTTACGACTGTAACTCTAGTTCCCTTAAAAGGGAACGAGACGCTGCGATACGTCCTACATCCCTGTGATCGGCTTGATCGAAGCTTTTATCCTTTCCTGGTCGTGACGTCACCCGCCCGTGACATTCACTCTCGCCATTGGACTAGTTGATACAAGTGCTTCAGACGCTATCACTCAATTCACCTTCTCAGGGAACTAGGTTTACAGTCGTAACCCGAGACGTTTCTTCACATCCATTGTCGATGTTTCCAATACCAAAACAAGTAATTTTTCATCGGTTAGTCAGCTTGATAATGTTGTTGTAAATTGTGCTGATTTGCCACCAAGATAATGTTGAGTACGTCACAGAAAACGTGTACGTTTACGAGATCAATGAATGTAAAATATTCCTGTCTGGACACTGTGGTCAGAATTGAAGCAAAAGCTGAGGTTTACTAGAAGAACATGTTTAGTTGTGCAGAAATTGACTATTTGAATATAAGAAATGCTTTTACATACGTTCCTGTTATATTTGACTAGTAGGATTAAGATCTGTCCGTACTGTGATATATTTTATTTTTCAGGATTCTTTGATGAATAGAAAGGTGCTCCAAAAAATGTGTACTGCCTCCACACTAAAGAACGGCAGTGTAATCCAGGTAATTCAGTGAGAGGAGCGTCACCTGAGAGTCTGTTCTTGGCAGCAGTGACTTCACTGACGGTTTTCTGCAGGTCTTCACTCCTGGTGTTGGATTCACACAGAAGCTCCTCTAGTTTCCTAAGCTGTGTGTCAGTCGAGGCCTGATGGGACACATGGTCATACAGCATCAGCTGTGATTTATCAGTGCTTTAAGGAGTAGTTCACTTTAAAATGAAACTTACCCCATTATTTACTCTCCCTCAAGTCATCCCAGGTGTGTATGACATTCTTCTTTCAGACGAACACAATCAGAGGTATCTTAAAAAATGTCCAGGCTCTTCCAAACTTTATAATGGCAGTGAATTAAAGTGCATCTGTCCGTCTTAAAGTGCTCTACAGGCTCCAGGGGTTAATAACGGCCTTCTGAAGAGAAGCCAATGCGCTTGTGTAAGAAAAATATCCATATTTAACACGTTACAAAGTAAAATTCTAGCTTCCGGCCAAACATACATAGTCTATGTACGCCTAAAGCATAATTTACGCAACTTGTGACGTCAGAAGTAGCGTAGTGTGTGTGTGAGTAGTGAGTGTGTGTGCGCGTACTGTGTCATGGCGTAGCCTAAATATCAGCAGTACGTCGCATTACTCGCATAAGTTGTGCTTTAGGCTTAATAAGTGGAATGCACTTTTATGATGGATAGATGCACTTTTATCATGGATAGATGCACTTTTATGATGGACAGATGCACTTTTATGATGGACAGATGCACTTTTATGATGGATAGATGCACTTTTATCATGGACAGATGCACTTTTATCATGGACAGATGCACTTTTATCATGGACAGATGCACTTTTATGATGGACAGAAGCACTTTTATGATGGATAGATGCACTTTTATGATGGATAGATGCACTTTTATCATGGATAGATGCACTTTTATGATGGACAGATG
>NW_026607317.1:32500-40000 GCF_029890125.1 Rhinichthys klamathensis goyatoka
AGGCAGTTGCTAGGGTGTTCTGGGTGGTGGCTAGGGCATTGCTATGTGGTTGCTAGGCAGTTTCTAAGATGTTATGGGTGGTAATGGACAACTGCTAGGGTGTTGCTAGGGTGGTTGCTATGGTGTTGTAAGGAAGTTATGGGTGGTTGCTAGGGTGTTGCCAGACAGTTTCTATGGTGTTGCTAGGGTATTCTGGTTGGTTTCTAGGGTGGTTATTAGGGTGTTTCTAGGCAGTTGCTAAGCTGGGTGGTTGCTAGGCAGTTGCTAGGGTGTTGTTCTGGGTGGTTGCTAGGCAGTTGCTAGTTAAATAGAAAAAAATGCCTAGTCCATGCTTTAACCATGCGGTTAAGCAGAAACAGAAGATTGATCTGCATGAAGACCGAGACTCTCAGAGCATGACTGCACTCATACGGTGACGGAGACTCGGACAGGAGCAGTGTGATGAAGACTCGCGTGTTATTCCAGCTGCAGCTCATTTACCCTGAAGCGGAGACACAACACAACCCAGTGCTGGACCCCGTCTACACAACACAACCCAGTGCCGGACCCCGTCTACACAACACAACCCAGTGCCGGACCCCGTCTACACAACACAACCCAGTGCCGGACCCCGTCTACACAACAAAACCCAGTGCCGGACCCCGTCTACACAACACAACCCAGTGCCGGACCCCGTCTACACAACACAACCCAGTGCCGGACCCCGTCTACACAACACAACCCAGTGCCGGACCCCGTCTACACAACACAACCCAGTGCCGGACCCCGTCTACACAACACAACCCAGTGCCGGACCCCGTCTACACAACACAACCCAGTGCCGGACCCCGTCTACACAACACAACCCAGTGCCGGACCCCGTCTACACAACACAACCCAGTGCCGGACCCCGTCTACACAACACAACCCAGTGCCGGACCCCGTCTACACAACACAACCCAGTGCCGGACCCAGTCTACACAACACAACCCAGTGCCGGACCCCGTCTACACAACACAACCCAGTGCCGGACCCCGTCAACACAACACAACCCAGTGCCAGATCCCGTCTACACAACACAACCCAGTGCCGGACCCCGTCTACACAACACAACCCAGTGCCGGACCCCGTCTACACAACACAACCCAGTGCCGGACCCCGTCTACACAACACAACCCAGTGCCGGACCCCGTCTACACAACACAACCCAGTGCCGGACCCCGTCTACACAACACAACCCAGTGCCGGACCCCGTCTACACAACACAACCCAGTGCCGGACCCCGTCTACACAACACAACCCAGTGCCGGACCCCGTCTACACAACACAACCCAGTGCCGGACCCCGTCTACACAACACAACCCAGTGCCGGACCCCGTCTACACAACACAACCCAGTGCCGGACCCCGTCTACACAACACAACCCAGTGCCAGACCCCGTCTACACAACACAACCCAGTGCCAGACCCCGTCTACAAAACACAACACAGTGCCAGACCCGTCTACACGACACAACCCAGTGCCAGACCCCATAACAACCCAGTGCCAGACCCCGTCTACACGACACAACCCAGTGGCAGACCCCGTCTACACAACACAACCCAGTGCCGGACCCCGTCTACACAACACAACCCAGTGCCGGACCCCGTCTACACAACACAACCCAGTGCCGGACCCCGTCTACACAACACAACCCAGTGCCGGACCCCGTCTACACAACAAAACCCAGTGCCGGACCCCGTCTACACAACACAACCCAGTGCCGGACCCCGTCTACACAACACAACCCAGTGCCGGACCCCGTCTACACAACACAACCCAGTGCCGGACCCCGTCTACACAACACAACCCAGTGCCGGACCCCGTCTACACAACACAACCCAGTGCCGGACCCCGTCTACACAACACAACCCAGTGCCGGACCCCGTCTACACAACACAACCCAGTGCCGGACCCCGTCTACACAACACAACCCAGTGCCGGACCCCGTCTACACAACACAACCCAGTGCCGGACCCCGTCTACACAACACAACCCAGTGCCGGACCCCGTCTACACAACACAACCCAGTGCCAGACCCCGTCTACACAACACAACCCAGTGCCAGACCCCGTCTACACAACACAACCCAGTGCCAGACCCCATCTACACGACACAACCCAGTGCCAGACCCCGTCTACACGACACAACCCAGTGGCAGACCCCGTCTACACAACACAACCCAGTGCCAGACCCCGTCTACACAACACAACCCAGTGCCAGACCCCGTCTACACAACACAACCCAGTGCCCGACCCCGTCTACACAACACAACCCAGTGCCCGACCCCGTCTACACAACACAAGCCAGTGCCGGACCCCGTCTACACAGCACAACCCAGTGCCGGACCCGTCTACACAACACAACCCAGTGCCGGACCCCGTCTACACAACACAACCCAGTGCCCGACCCCGTCTACACAACACAACCCAGTGCCCGACCCCGTCTACACAACACAACCCAGTGCCAGACCCCGTCTACACAACACAACCCAGTGCCAGACCCCGTCTACACAACACAACCCAGTGCCGGACCCCGTCTACACAACACAACCCAGTGCCGGACCCCGTCTACACAACACAACCCAGTGCCGGACCCCGTCTACACAACACAACCCAGTGCCGGACCCCGTCTACACAACACAACCCAGTGCCGGACCCCGTCTACACAACACAACCCAGTGCCGGACCCCGTCTACACAACACAACCCAGTGCCGGACCCCTTCTACACAACACAACCCAGTGCCGGACCCCGTCTACACAACACAACCCAGTGCCGGACCCCGTCTACACAACACAACCCAGTGCCGGACCCCGTCTACACAACACAACCCAGTGCCGGACCCCGTCTACACAACACAACCCAGTGCCGGACCCCGTCTACACAACACAACCCAGTGCCGGACCCCGTCTACACAACACAACCCAGTGCCGGACCCCGTCTACACAACACAACCCAGTGCCAGACCCCGTCTACACAACACAACCCAGTGCCGGACCCCATCTACACAACACAGCCCAGTGCCGGACCCCGTCTACACAACACAACCCAGTGCCGGACCCCGTCTACACAACACAACCCAGTGCCGGACCCCGTCTACACAACACAACCCAGTGCCAGACCCCGTCTACACAACACAACACAGTGCCAGACCCCGTCTACACAACACAACCCAGTGCCAGACCCCGTCTACACAACACAACCCAGTGCCGGACCCCGTCTACACAACACAACCCAGTGCCAGACCCCGTCTACACAACCCAGTGCCAGACCCCGTCTACACAACACAACCCAGTGCCAGATCCCGTCTACACAACACAACCCAGTGCCGGACCCCGTCTACACAACACAACCCAGTGCCGGACCCCGTCTACACAACACAACCCAGTGCCAGACCCCGTCTACACAACACAACACAGTGCCGGACCCCGTCTACACAACACAACACAGTGCCAGACCCCGTCTACAAAACACAACACAGTGCCAGACCCCGTCTACACAACACAACCCAGTGCCAGACCCCGTCTACACAACACAACACAGTGCCAGACCCCGTCTACAAAACACAACACAGTGCCAGACCCCGTCTACACAACACAACCCAGTGCCAGACCCCGTCTACAAAACACAACCCAGTGCCAGACCCCGTCTACAAAACACAACACAGTGCCAGACCCCGTCTACACAACACAACCCAGTGCCAGACCCCGTCTACACAACACAACCCAGTGCCAGACCCCGTCTACAAAACACAACACAGTGCCAGACCCCGTCTACACAACACAACCCAGTGCCAGACCCCGTCTACACAACACAACCCAGTGCCAGACCCCGTCTACAAAACACAACACAGTGCCGGACCCCGTCTACACAACACAACCCAGTGCCAGACCCCGTCTACAAAACACAACACAGTGCCAGACCCCGTCTACACAACACAACCCAGTGCCAGACCCCGTCTACACAACACAACCCAGTGCCAGACCCCGTCTACACAACACAACCCAGTGCCGGACCCCGTCTACAAAACACAACCCAGTGCCAGACCCCGTCTACACAACACAACCCAGTGCCAGACCCCGTCTACACAACACAGCCCAACACAACCCAGTGCCAGACCCCGTCTACAAAACACAACACAGTGCCAGACCCCGTTAACACAACACAACACAGTGCCAGATCCCGTCTACACAACACAACCCAGTGCCAGACCCCGTCTACACAACACAACCCAGTGCCAGACCCCCTCTACACAACTCAACACAGTGCCAGACCCCGTCTACACAACACAACCCAGTGCCAGACCCCGTCTACACAACACAACACAGTGCCAGACCCCGTCTACACAACACAACCCAGTGCCAGACCCCGTCTACACAACACAACACAGTGCCAGACCCCGTCTACACAACACAACCCAGTGCCTACACAACACAACCCAGTGCCAGACCCCGTCTACACAACACAACCCAGTGCCAGATCCCGTCTACACAACACAACCCAGTGCCAGACCCCGTCTACACAACACAACCCAGTGCCAGACCCCCTCTACACAACACATTCCAGTGCCAGACCCCGTCAACACAACACAACCCAGTGCCAGATCCCGTCTACACAACACAACCCAGTGCCAGACCCCGTCTACACAACACAACCCAGTGCCGGACCCCGTCTACACAACACAACCCAGTGCCAGACCCCGTCTACACAACACAACCCAGTGCCAGACCCCGTCTACACAACACAACCCAGTGCCGGACCCCGTCTACACAACACAACCCAGTGCCAGACCCCGTCTACACAACACAACCCAGTGCCAGACCCCGTCTACACAACACAGCCCAACACAACCCAGTGCCAGACCCCGTCTACAAAACACAACACAGTGCCAGACCCCGTTTACACAACACAACACAGTGCCAGATCCCGTCTACACAACACAACCCAGTGCCAGACCCCGTCTACACAACACAACACAGTGCCAGACCCCCTCTACACAACTCAACACAGTGCCAGACCCCGTCTACACAACACAACCCAGTGCCAGACCCCGTCTACACAACACAACACAGTGCCAGACCCCGTCTACACAACACAACCCAGTGCCAGACCCCGTCTACACAACACAACACAGTGCCAGACCCCGTCTACACAACACAACCCAGTGCCTACACAACACAACCCAGTGCCAGACCCCGTCTACACAACACAACCCAGTGCCAGATCCCGTCTACACAACACAACCCAGTGCCAGACCCCGTCTACACAACACAACCCAGTGCCAGACCCCCTCTACACAACACATTCCAGTGCCAGACCCCGTCAACACAACACAACCCAGTGCCAGACCCCGTCTACACAACACAACCCAGTGCCAGACCCCGTCTACACAACACAACCCAGTGCCAGACCCCGTCTACACAACACAACACAGTGCCAGACCCAGTCTACACAACACAACCCAGTGCCAGACCCCGTCTACACAACACAACCCAGTGCCAAATCCCGTTTACACAACACAACCCAGTGCCAGACCCCGTCTACACAACACAACCCAGTGCCAGACCCCCTCTACACAACACATTCCAGTGCCAGACCCCGTCAACACAACACAACCCAGTGCCAGACCCCGTCTACACAACACAACCCAGTGCCAGACCCCGTCTACACAACACAACCCAGTGCCAGACCCCGTCTACACAACACAACACAGTGCCAGACCCCGTCTACACAACACAACCCAGTGCCAGACCCCGTCAACACAACACAACCCAGTGCCAGACCCCGTCTACACAACACAACCCAGTGCCAGACCCCGTCTACACAACACAACCCAGTGCCAGACCCCGTCAACACAACACAACCCAGTGCCAGACCCCGTCTACACAACACAACCCAGTGCCAGACCCCGTCTACACGACACAACACAGTCCACATGACAACTGATCCCCATCAGATCTGCTCAGGGTCACACGGTTCACATCACACTCAAACGACTCACACAGATGGTAGTGCTGGTTGATTCTTCAACGAATCACTCTTTTAAACTGATCCACAGCGATTCACAGATCGAACCGAATCAAACCGTATTAATACTAAAATGATCCGGTCTGATTGATGAATTTTTCCGAGTGATTTACTGATGTGCGAATGCAAGCATGTACTGGAAATACGCTTATGACTACTAGTATTATACAATATATTAAAAATGCAAAACCTTGCTGTCGATTCACAGCAGAGAAGCTGAAGGTTGATGTAATTGTTTGCATGTATTTTCAGATGCGATGAAGAGCAGCACAAACACCGTCATCACTCTCAACTCCCAGATAAACCCATGCATTTCATGCGATTTATGAGTTTTGCTTATCTGGCAATCCTTTGGGAAAAGATCTGAGGTTATGTGTTCAGGAGATGTGTGTGTGTGTTCAGGAGATGTGTGTGTGTGTGTAGGAGATGTGTGTGTGTGTAGGAGATGTGTGTGTGTGTGTGTGTGTGTGTGTAGATGTGTGTGTGTGTGTAGATGTGTGTGTGTGGTACCTTGGCCCGTAAAGCTCTCTCGGCCTCCAGTTCTTCCTCCAGCTCCTCGATTCGGGCCTGTGGGACGAGACACGGATCAGTCTTATTAAGGCTCTTGCACACTCCGAAATTCGCGTCAGAAATTTTCGCACGTTAAAAAATAAATACGACCTCACGTTATGTCAATCACGCTCGCACACGCCTCCGAAACTTTCGTCCGTCATAAAATAAATCGGATCGGGTTCGATTTTCTGCGTTTTCCGCATCCGTAGCTCAAGCAGTTTGAATGGAGTTTAAATGGAGTTTGAATGGAGTTTTGACAATTCAGAGCCACCGAATCACCAATACGAAAAAACGCATACGAAAATGTCTGACTCAGTGTGCAAGGGCCTTTACTCTGGACACTCACTGCAATCAAACACACACTCGGTGTAGCATACTCAAATTAATCATTCCATGCATATTTGCTCACCATTTATTTGATCAAAAACGTTTGGAATACACGAGAAAATGGATGTATCTGATGAAAAATGCAGTTAAATTGTGAAATATTATTATAATGTATTATAATGTTATCTATGTGAATATACAGTAAAGTGTAATTTATTCCTGTGATCAAAGCTGTATTTTCAGCATCATTACTCCAGTCTTCAGTGTCACATGATCCTTCAGAAATCACTCTAATATGAGGATCTGATGCTCAAGAAACATTTATGATTATTATCAGTGTTGAAAACAGTTATTTACACTTTTATTTCAGGATTCTTTGATGAATAGAAAGTTGAAAAGAACAGCATTTATCTGAAATAGAATCTTTTGTAACATTATAAATGTCTTTACTGTCACTTTTAATCAATTTAATCCATCCTTATATTTCATTAAAAAACATTAGAAATGTATTAATATTTATACTGTTAAATCATCAATATCATAACAAGAATATCATTCATTTAATGAAATAATTT
>NW_026607317.1:47500-82070 GCF_029890125.1 Rhinichthys klamathensis goyatoka
TATTCTAATTTTTCGAGTTTCACCTGTATATGCAATGACTATGAATAAATGCATTCCATTATATAAGAAATTAATCTGTTGCAAAAGATAAATCTGCATTGTTCTCCGTCTCCTCCCAACACTGACTCCGACAAGCCGAACCGCACTGGTCACACTTTCCAATAAGGTTCATCTGGTAATGTATTAACTAACATGAACTAACATGAGCAATACATTTGTTACAGTATTTATTAATCTTAGTTAATGTTAGTTAATAATAATCCAGCTGTTCATTGTTTGTTCATGTTAGTTCACAGTGCAGTAACTAATGTTAACTAATACAACCTTTGATTTTAATAACGTATTAGTAAATGTTGAAAATCATATTAACATTTTTTTTTTTTTTTTTTGTAAAGTGTTACCAGTGCATTAATATTTTAATCTGGAGATGATGTCACAGCGACGGACATGACAGAGGTTAAACTAACACTGCTTTTCAACAGCTTCAACAAACTGTGCATTTGCTCACAACATTTTAGCAAACTTGGATTTTCGTTCCCAGAGAAACTTTACTTTCAACATTTGCGTTCGCTCAAAGAAAATCTTGCATTCGCTTACAAGACTTGTGCGTTCTTGCGTTTATTTGCAAACCTTTTGCGTTCCCTGAGGAACACCCTCCTGACATGAAGACGAGTGACAGAGGTTAAACCAACACTGCTTTAACATGACATAGCTCTCTCTCTCTGGTCCAATACATCACTCTGCTGTCATTATCTGAGCCTGAAACCAGACCGGTTTCTGCTGCTCTTCGGAAAAATGTTACGTTTGTTTAGTTTTTTCTTAATCAGAATGGTATGAAACTTGGTAAAGGCTTTGGCACTTGCTGTATGAACACACACACACATCATGGACATGATCTGAACAGGTGAAATGGTCCTGAAGCAACAGTCACACACACTTGTGCTGCTCGCGGTCAGGAATGACGCATTGGAAATGAATGTAGAGTTTCCTCTAGTGGAAGCGTGTGGAACTGCAGCCGAACACACTCTCACTGAACGCTCCTTTACTCAGAGATCAGACTTAAATTTTGAACACAACTTGTTTAGATTTATGGCTTTGATTTTCTCGCAGTTTTAGAGTAAAACATGTTTTTGAAAATTTATATTTCATATAAAAATTTAAAATAGTATTTACATTTTTCATAACAATAAACGTAAAACTTTTTTTAAGTTCACTTTTTAAAACTTCTCACTCCAGCAATAATCTGCCGAGTGTCGTCATTGAGAAGACATCAAACTTCAGTCTGTCGCTCTAAAGCGTTCAAAGATTCTCCACAGTTTAAGCTGGAAATACATTTTCAGGTCTATGCTCAAAAAGTGAATAAATGGATTATAAATACAGCGTAAATATAATTTAGCACCATAAAATCCCCTTAAAAAATACAAAATATTAAATGAAAAACTAAAATAGTTCATTTTTTGTGTGTGTCATTTCTGAAGAGCACCCTCTGGTTAAAGAAGGAGTGTGAGGTTACAGCCGTTCCCTCCTCTCCTGAGAGATGTTATCAGCTCGTGTGTGTGTGTGTGTGTGCTCTCGGAGCCGGACCCCCAGCGCTGACAGACAGGAATGCTCTCGCTCACCTGGATCTCCTTATTCCTCGTCTGCAGGCCCGCGTTCAGGTCCTCCTCCTCCTCTAGACGGCTGCTGACGCTGCTGATCTCCACATCTTTCCTGACACGACAGACAGGACAGAGAGCGTGAGGATGCGAGTGACAGCGCTAATTCAGCAGGCGTTGTTTGCTAGCCGTATCCGATGAACCTCAGACATGTCTCGGGTTATTAAAAGTGCCAGTCAATCCCAGCACGACGTTTGAAGGACCGTTTGATGGACGTAGAGTGTAAAATTGTCAACAAAAGCTCCTTTAAGGCAAGCCGGTTCACTCGACGGACACCTCGGGAACACCCTGCACAGATGTTTACACCGCGCACGCAAGAACAGCTCACAGCAACATTAGCCTGTTGCTAAGGGAACGGGAAAATAGGAGATGGGAGGACAAAATTATATTTCATGTTCTTTTTCCAACATGTTACATTCTCTAGTAAAAGTATTTCACACGCTGCGGAAATTTGCATTCACTTACAGAATGTTTTGCAAACTTTAGCATGCCCAGAGAAACTCTTGCAAAACTTTTGCATTCTACAAAGAAACTTTGCGTTAGCTAACAAAACTTTTGCGTTGCCCCGTGAAAATGTGCGTTCGCTTACAAAATGTTTGCGTTCCACAAAGAAAACTAACAACATCCATCGCCATGATTTTTGGAATGACGTAAAATTGACTTAATGTGCTAAAAATGTCGTTTTAGTCGCATAAAATCGGTTAATGGAAACGTCCTCAGGTTACGACTGTAACCCTTGTTCCCTGAGAAGGGAACGAGAACTGCGTCGAATGACACTTTGGGGGAACGCCCCTCAGCGTAGCGCCTCTGAAGCATGAATGAAACTGAGCCGATCTCCGATTGGTGCAACGTCATGACGTAGTGTGTGACGACACACAGGCGGAACTATAAAGGCACGCCGGCAAAACAAAATGTCAGCTTCCGTGATGAAGCAAGCGCTCCCAGGCAGGGGAAGGCGTGGCCAAGGGACGCAGTTCTCGTTCCCTTCTCATGGAACAAGGGTTACAGTCGTAACCCGAGGACGTTCCCTTTCGAGGGAACTCCAACTGCGTCGAATGACACTTTGGGGGAACGAGTACCGTATTTTCCGCACTATAAGGCGCACTTAAAAGCCTTTAATTTTCTCAAAAAACGACAGTGCGCCTTATAATCCGGGGCGCCTTATATATGGATGGTGAACACACGTTCACCAAGACGGGGAGACAGCGCCGGGCGACTTACGCCACTATCTGCCAATGGATCGTGGATGCCTGGGCTGAAATATCAGTCTCAACTCTGATCCGAGCTTTCACGAAGGCAGGAATAATCTCTTTATTCAGCCAGCTCACATACCCGTATTTACTTCCTGTTTTCGGCCGAAGTCCACAGTAGTTGATTGTCGAGTTCGCGCGCGCGATCAAACCTCCTCCGTGTGTTCAACATCTGATTCGGATGAACTATCCATTTGAGCTGATATTCTCATAACACCACACAGCACCGTCATCGGCTGACAGCTGACAGTCTGAGTCTCCACTGTTGCTTAGTTACCAATGATCGCGCGCGCGCACTCGACAATCGCCTACTGTGGACTTCGACCGAAAACAGGAAGAAAATACGGGTATGTGAGCTGGCTGAATAAACATAATTTTTATTCATATCTTTCACATTTACTGGAGTCAGATTCACCGTGTTCACTCACATGGCTGTGCACTTGTAATGACACATTAAGGTTGTTAAGAGGCTAAAAGCAGGTTTAAAACTTTTCCCGTTTAAGTCAACAGGGTGCAAATTTTAAAAAGAGGATAACACGGTGTAGGCAACACCGGTTTTTGTCGTTGTTATCTGTACTGACAGCTCTCCAAATTTACAAAAAATGAGCTCAATATTAAAATTGACCGGAGTTTTCCTTTAACGTTTGAACAACGTTACCATGGGAGTGAACGGAGTTGTCAGAACGCATAATAAAGTTTGACTTTATCTGACTGTTTTGTTGACATTTGTTGACATCTAGTGGATGCATAACGCAAACCCAGTCAAACGTTTGACTGCAGTATCTTATGCGCCTTATAATCCGGTGCGCCCTATATATGAAAAATGTTCTAAAATAGGTCATTCATTGAAGGTGCGCCTTATAATCCGGTGCGCCGTAAAGTGCGGAAAATACGGTACCCACTACGCCACAACGTGCCCTGCCTGCCCTAGTGTGAAGCTGCTCACAGGCACACTTAGGACGAGAGCACAAGAGAGCCGGGTGTCGACGGATTGTCCAGACTATAAAACCTAATAAAGGTATGAGGGGTAGCCCATCCCGCTGCATCGCAGACCTCCTGGATGGGGGCCCCCGCGAGAAGGGCTCTAGAGGACGCCATGCCTCTGGTAGAATGAGCCCTCACGGCCAAAGGTGAAGGCATACCGCGCACCTGATAGGCCGTGGAAATCGCTTGGACAATCCAGTTGCTGATGGTCTGCTTTGAGGCGGGAAGCCCCTTCCTGGGCGACCCGAAACACACCAGCAACTGGTCCGACTTCCGCCATGAAGAGGACCTCTGAATGTAAATACTCAGTGCTCTGACAGGGCAGAGCATGTGAAGTCTCTCTTCATCCGCCGTCACGTGAGGTGGAGGATGAAAAGCCTGCAGAACCGTAGGCCGTGCCGCACTGGACGGCACCTTAGGCAAATAGCCGGGCCTAGGGTGAAGAATGGCCTTAATGTTGCCTGGAGCAAACTCCAGGCACTCGTTAGATATGGAGAGCGCCTGGAGATCTCCTACCCTCCTCAGAGAAGTAATGGCCAACAAAAAGACCACCTTCAACGAAAGGTTCTTGGCCTCAGCCGACTCCAGCGGCTCGAAGGGGGCCTCGGCCAGCCCTTCGAGAACCACCGCCAGGTCCCAAGTGGGAACCCTGGTACGAGCCGCAGGTCTCATCCTCCAAGCCCCACGGAGGAAACTTACGACCAATTGGTGTCTCCCCAGAGGCCCATCACTCAGAGGAGCGTGGAAAGCCGCAATGGCAGCCACGTACACCTTGAGTGTGGACGGGGTAAGACCAGTGGAGAAGCGATCTTGGAGGAACTCCAGCACTGAAGCCACTGGGCAGTTAACTGGGTCCACCTCACGCTCCCTACACCAAACGGTGAAGACGTTCCACTTTAAGCCGTACAATTTCCTCGTGGATGGAGCTCTAGAGCTGAGTATGGTCTCCACTACTCCAGCTGATAGGCCGGCCTCTAGGTACTGTGCCCCCTCAGGGGCCAGACCCACAGTTTCCATAACTCGGGCCGAGGGTGAAATATTGAGCCCTCTGCCTGTGTCAGCAGGTCCCTCCTGATGGGAATCTCCCATGGAGGGCCGTCCAGGAGCAAAATTATGTCGGAGAACCATACTCGGGCCGGCCACAACGGGGCTACCAACAGTAGACTGATCCCGTCGCGACGGACTCTCTCTAGAACTCCCGGGAGCAGAGCGATCGGGGGAAATGCGTACAGACGTAGCCTCGGCCACGTCTGCACCATGGCATCCAACCCCAGCGGGGCTGGATGGGTGAGGGAAAACCACAGTGGACAGTGGGTCGTCTCTCGAGACGCAAACAAGTCCACTTCCACTGGGCCGAACCTCTGAGATATTGACTCCACCACCTCGGGGTGGAGCCTCCATTCCCCGGGCCTCAGCCCCTGTCTCGACAGGATGTCTGCTCCCTGATTTTGACTCCCCGGGATGTATGTTGCTCTTAGAGACAACAGTTTCCCCTGGGACCACAGGAGGATCTGATGCGCCAGTCTGCATAGAGGGCGAGACCTCAGACCCCCCTGATGGTTTATATAGGCCACTACCGACATGTTGTCTGACCTCACAAGGACATGATGACCTTTGAGGTCCGGCAGGAAGCCCCTCAGGGCTCGGAACACCGCCAACATCTCCAGGCAGTTTATGTGCCAGGAGGCATGATGGTCCTGCCATAGGCCTGACGGAAAGCGGCCGTCCATGACCGCGCCCCAGCCCGTGAGGGAGGCGTCTGTCGAAACGGTTCTCCGGCGACATGACGCTCCCAACACCGGCCCTTGGGACAGAAACCAAGCTTTCTTCCACATAGATAGGGAACGAAGGCATCTGCGCGTAACCCTGATCATGCGGAATGGGTTTCCCCTCGGGGAGAACCCCTTGGTTTTTAACCACCACTGAAGGGCCCTCATGTGCAGCAGGCCGAATGGAATGACACTGGACGCTGCCGCCATGAGCCCCAACACTCTCTGGAAGTGCTTTACAGTGATGGCTTGGCCTAGCCTCATCCCGGACACTGTGGTCAGGATGGACTCGATCCGCGCGGGAGACAATTGTGCCCGCATCGTGACCGAGTCCCACACCACTCCCAGGAACGTGGTTCTCTGGGCTGGTGTCAACACGCTCTTTTTCGTGTTGAGTCTCAACCCCAGGCTCTGGATGTTGGCGAGGACGACATCTCGATGCCGAACCGCCAGCTCCTGTGACTGTGCTAAAATCAGCCAGTCGTCGATATAATTGAGCACCCTGATGCCCTGAAGCCTCAGCGGTGCCAGAGCTGCATCCATACATTTGGTAAATGTGCGAGGGGAGAGAGCTAGGCCGAACGGAAGAACCCGATATTGGTACGCTTCGCCCCCGAAAGCGAACCTCAGGAACTTCCTGTGAGATGGAAGGATGGATATGTGGAAGTATGCGTCCTTTAGATCTATCGTGACAAACCAATCCTCGGACTGAATTTGACTCACGATAATGGGAATAGTGAGCATCTTGAACCTGAATCTCCTCAGAGAACGGTTCAGGTGCCTGAGATCTATTATTGGACGCAACCCCCCATCCTTCTTGGGAACTATGAAGTAGCGGCTGTAAAACCCGGACTCCCTGTCCGGTGGAGGAATACGATCTATAGCCTCCTTTGCCAGCAGGGAGTTTACTTCCTGTTCCAATACCCGACCCTGCACTGGGTCGACTACAGTCCAGACCACCCCGTTGAATCTGGGTGGGCGGGTACTGAACTGCAGCCTGTACCCATTTTGAATGGTGCGCAGGGCCCAAGGAGAAATATTCGCCAGATTTTTCCATGCATCGAAATATTTTACCAAGGGAATTAGGCTCTCGAGCCTGGCTTCGGGTATTAATCGGGATTCGTTCTCGGCCCCCTGAAGCGGATTCCCGGCAGGGCTGAACCGAAAACGATTCTCGATGGGCGGACGCGAATGCTGCCTGACCGCAAGCCTGTGGGGCGGACAGTGCAGCCTGCGTTCGCTGGATACCGATGTGTCCCGAAGCGTGTTTAACGGCGGGAGAGCAACATCGATTTCCTGCGGGCTCCGTGAAGGAGACGACCTCAGTCGTTCCACCACGGGTGGGGCTGCCCGCAGAGATCCTAGACCAGCTAGGACCTCTTAGACGAAGCCTTTTTAGCCTGCAGGACGGCCCTCAGGTCACCCTGCTTCTGCTGAGGCTTCGCCTGAGCGCGCTGTCTAGGCCCCCAGGCTCCTTGAGGGGGGGCTCTAGACGCAACGCTCTGTTTTTGAGCCTGTCTATAGGCGGAGGAGCTGGCTGATGGCTGTGGCTGCGGCTGCCCACTGGGGACAGACTTCTTGGACACCGAGCGGCGAGGGAGATATTGTTTGAAGGCCGCTGATTGCCTTTTCGCCTCCTGAAATCTGTCGACGACGGTATTAACGGCGTCGCCGAACAGACCAGAAGGCGAAATCGGGGCATCAAGAAGGAAAGCCCTGTCTTTCTCCTTGATGCCCGTCAGGTTTAACCATAGGTGCCTCTCCGAGACCACCATCGCCGCCATGGAGCGACCGACAGCGCGGGCCGTCTCCTTGGTGACTCGGAGAGACAAATCAGCGACCTTCCTCAACTCCGCAATATCCTCCGGAGTTGGACCCTCGCCCTCATCGATGTCCGGCCTGGTACGCTTGGAGCATAGCCATGGTGTGAAGACTCGCACCAGCCCGACCCGCAGCCATATAAGCCCTGCCCACCAGCAAAGATGTGTCTCGACATGGCTTAGTGGGCAGCACCGGGGCTTTAAGGGATGATGCCGATTCGGGAGATAAATAGTTAGCTAATGGCTGTTCAACCCGCGGCATCATCCCATAACCTTTCTCAAGCCCTGCCCACCAGCAAAGATGTGTCTCGACATGGCTTAGTGGGCAGCACCGGGGCTTTAAGGGATGATGCCGATTCGGGAGATAAATAGTTAGCTAATGGCTGTTCAACCCGCGGCATCATCCCATAACCTTTCTCTCGTGCCCCCATGATGTTACTGTAGTTTAACACAGGGGGATTGGAAACACGAGAGGAATGCGGTAAAAAAACGGCAAGCCCCGGTGATGAGGTTGTTCCCTGTGCTGCAGGAAGCGCTCATCCAGCTTACTTTTAGTATGCGCTTCCTGCTTATCTTGTGGCCATGTGATATTTAAATGGGCCACTGCACGGGAAACAACCTCCACCAACTCCTCATACGCGGGGACACGGGGCGGCGAGTCGTCCCCGAAATCCCCGCCCTCGATTGAGTTGGAGTTCCCTCGAAAGGGAACGTCATTTTGCTATAGTTTTTAATTGACATTTAGAAAATATTGCAAAAGTTTTGCACTGTAATGGAAACCAGGCTATTGAGATCAAAAATTTAATAAAAAAGAAGTCATACAGTCAGATAGAAAAGCTAAACTGTGGCAAGTAATTGGGAGATATGAAGTGATGAAGTCAGATATTACATCACAGTTATGAAATAACTTGATAAAAATAAAGTGACAAAGTGAGATATGAAATGGAAACTGTGAGAAATAATCACAATTACCTTTTTTTATAGGTGTAAAGAGGTTTCCAGGATCTACTTGAGTGGAGAAAGACTTTTTGAAGTTTTAAGTGTTGGCCAAGATTGATTTTCAATATCATATTTCATCAAATCAACCATAACCAAACAGGCGATGCCTCTATGAGAAAGCTGATCGGCTTCTATTCCTACAGCCACTATATCGAGAAGTTAGGATCATACGGTCTCTGCTTTTAACCCGTCATTACTTTAAATATTAAAATCAGAAGGAAGGAAAGAAGGGATATTTATAACAATGTCCTCTTTTCTTCTCCTCGGGCCTGCATGAAACAGCTGGTTCTGATTTCTTCAGGATAGACCCGCTCTGCAAACTGACAAGCCTGAACAGCTTCAGGAGCCGGCGGCGAGATCTCCTCAAGCTCAGATCATGTTCTAGACAACAGCCATCCAAACATCTGTCTCACTGAGAGATCGGCTTCATCTTTCAAACTCTCGAGACAGCAAACACCTCAGGACCGGATCATTCGCTTCAACGCGTTAATATATGGACGTTTATTCTCCATTGACAAGTTCAGGGATTCCCGAAATTCTTCAATGATATATCAGCCACCATATCGGTATCGGCTGATACATGTTATTTATATTTTTATCAGTATATTTTTATTGTTATCATTATCGGTCTGATGAGAACATTTGTCTGATATATTAAAGCTGATAAATAATGTATTATGTCCTTCAGCTGAGACGCTTCAGATGCGCACTGTTCAACATGATGGGTTTGAATTGCTTGAAATATGAGTGGAATCACTCGGAAAAGGAAAATAGAGTTAAAGTGCAACATATAGTCATATCGGCTACATAACATTATCATGAGAACATCATTATAATTGTGTGATTGGGACATGATGAGACTTTTGTTTTTGTAATCAGGCTCTCAAAAATTATATCAAAATTTGGGTTTAGATTTATCGGCCAATATATCGGTTATCGGCTTTCAGATAAAGAATTATCGGTTATCGGTATCAGCCAAAAATGTAATTCAAAGAGTCGGTGCATCCGTATAATTGATTTATCTGTGAAATATGCAGTGAAGTTCTCCTCAGTGTTTGACACACACCTCCTGATCATCTCCTCCAGACTGGCCCTCATCTTGCCGATCTCGCTCAGGTTTTCCATGCCGTTCCTGCCGTCTCCCTCCAGCCTCCTCCTGCTCTTCTCCAGATCCGCCCGGAGTCTACGCTCCTGCTCCAGGAGATCCTCCAGCTACAGGACCAATCACAGAGATGAACCCGGGGCTCCGGCATCACCTTTCAAAGCACTACTGTATCACACACGGGACTTTCTAAAACACTTAACGTGTGTAGACTACTTGGCTTACTGTAATAACACAGTGTTATTAAAAGACCAAACTCGGTAAACATCATACTAATAAAGTATACCATGTACAGAAAAAAAACAAAGAACCCAGAATACGAACGCAATGCGTTTAATTACACGTTAAACATTTCCCTCCCATAGAAAACCATTAAAAGAAAACGCTTAAAGGGGTCATCGTATGCAAAATGCACTTTTATATGGTGTTTGCATATAAATGTGTGTGTGCAGTGTTTGGACACAACCACCACACAATGGAAAAAATCCATTCACTCCTTTTTATTAATCCTCAAAAAGTCTAAACACTCTCAATAATCAAGCCATTTGGATTTTCTCAGCAATATGATGTCATATTGCTCATGCTCCGCCCACAACCGCTGACGGATTTTTGTATACTGTCCGTCAAGGCATCATTTTACATGTCTTGTGTCGTAATGTATTGTAATGCATTACTTTTCTAATAAAGTAACTAAGTCTTGCAATTAGATACTTTTTAAGGAAGTAACGCAATATTGTAATGCATTACTTTTCTAATAAAGTAACTAAGTCACGCAATTAGTTACTTTTTAAGGGAGTAATGCAATATTGTAATGCATTACTTTTCTAATAAAGTAACTAAGTCACGCAATTAGTTACTTTTTAAGGGAGTAACGCAATATTGTAATGCATTACTTTTCTAATAAAGTAACTAAGTCTCGCAATTAGTTACTTTTTAAGGGAGTAACGCAATAATGTAATGCATTACTTTTCTAATAAAGTAACTAAGTCTCGCAATTAGTTACTTTTTAAAGGAGTAACGCAATAATGTAATGCATTACTTTTCTAATAAAGTAACTAAGCCACGCAATTAGTTACTTTTTAAGGGAGTAACGCAATATTGTAATGCATTACTTTTCTAATAAAGTAACTAAGTCACGCAATTAGTTACTTTTTAAGGAAGTAACGCAATAATGTAATGCATTACTTTTCTAATAAAGTAACTAAGTCACGCAATTAGTTACTTTTTAAGGAAGTAACGCAATAATGTAATGCATTACTTTTCTAATAAAGTAACTAAGTCACGCAATTAGTTACTTTTTAAGGAAGTAACGCAATAATGTAATGCATTACTTTTCTAATAAAGTAACTAAGTCACGCAATTAGTTACTTTTTAAGGGAGTAACGCAATAATGTAATGCATTACTTTTCTAATAAAGTAACTTTTTAAGGGAGTAACGCAATAATGTAATGCATTACTTTTCTAATAAAGTAACTAAGTCACGCAATTAGTTACTTTTTAAGGGAGTAAAGCAATATTGTAATGCATTACTTTTCTAATAAAGTAACTAAGTCACGCAATTAGTTACTTTTTAAGGAAGTAACGCAATAATGTAATGCATTACTTTTCTAATAAAGTAACTAAGTCACGCAATTAGTTACTTTTTAAGGAAGTAACGCAATAATGTAATGCATTACTTTTCTAATAAAGTAACTAAGTCACGCAATTAGTTACTTTTTAAGGAAGTAACGCAATAATGTAATGCATTACTTTTCTAATAAAGTAACTAAGTCACGCAATTAGTTACTTTTTAAGGAAGTAACGCAATAATGTAATGCATTACTTAATAAAAAAGTAACTAAGTCACGCAATTAGTTACTTTTTAAGGAAGTAACGCAATAATGTAATGCATTACTTAATAAAAAAGTAACTAAGTCACGCAATTAGTTACTTTTTAAGGAAGT
Source organism: Rhinichthys klamathensis goyatoka (assembly GCF_029890125.1). Lineage (NCBI taxonomy): Eukaryota > Metazoa > Chordata > Actinopteri > Cypriniformes > Leuciscidae > Rhinichthys > Rhinichthys klamathensis. The sequence continues at coordinate 59,023 of NW_026607317.1, forward strand.
AACGCAATAATGTAATCCATTACTTTTCTAATAAAGTAACTAAGTCACGCAATTAGTTACTGTAACGCAATATTGTAATGCATTACTTTTCTAAAAAACTAACCAAGTCTCGCAATTAGTTACTTTTTAAGGAAGTAACGCAATAATGTAATGCATTACTTTTCTAATAAAGTAACTAAGTCACGCAATAAGTTACTTTTTAAGGAAGTAACGCAATATTGTAATGCATTACTTTTCTAATAAAGTAACTAAGTCACGCAATTAGTTACTTTTTAAGGGAGTAACGCAATAATGTAATGCATTACTTTTCTAATAAAGCAACTAAGTCACGCAATTAGTTAATTTTTAAGGAAGTAACGCAATAATGTAATGCATTACTTTTCTAATAAAGTAACTAAGTCACGCAATTAGTTACTTTTTAAGGGAGTAACGCAATATTGTAATGCATTACTTTTCTAATAAAGTAACTAAGTCACGCAATTAGTTACTTTAAGGAAGTAACGCAATAATGTAATGCATTACTTAATAAAAAAGTAACTAAGTCACGCAATTAGTTACTTTTTAAGGGAGTAAAGCAATATTGTAATGCATTACTTTTCTAATAAAGTAACTTTTTAAGGGAGTAAAGCAATATTGTAATGCATTACTTTTCTAATAAAGTAACTAAGTCACGTAATTAGTTACTTTTTAAGGAAGTAACGCAATATTGTAATGCATTACTTTTCTAATAAAGTAACTAAGTCACGCAATTAGTTACTTTTTAAGGGAGTAACGCAATATTGTAATGCATTACTTCTCAAAGTAACTTTCCCCAACACTGTTCTGGACCGCAGACACACACTCACATCTTCCGCCTGGAGCTTTAGCTTGGCTTTCTCTTTGGTCAAGAGGTTCACCTTCTCTTCCTCGCACTGCAAGTCCTCGATGGCCTGCTGCAAAGATAAAACAGAGAATCTTATGAGTCTGTCGAGCAGATGTGGCATAAATCTGACCAGGATGCTTTCATTCGCTCGATCACACAAGATGTCAGAGGAAGCATGATGTCTTAATCAAATCAGACCCTGAAAGGCACATTCATTCCTGTCTAAAGCAAAGCAAAGCAAACAAAAGTGCAAACCACACCGCACCAACCCAACACTCTGGGCTTTGACTCCTTGAATGAAGAGCTCAAATAACCATCTGACAACTCTGGCAACTGGGTTGAGAAGGTAAAACCACGGGTCATAAATCACACAGATGAGCTGCTACTGTTAGACATCTGGCTTACGTTGCTCAACACCGCTCGTAGAGTTTTATAGAGCACAAAAGAGATCGAGAGAAGAGAAAAAGACACTTCTTGACCTTCCAAGCGGTGCTCTGCATCAACATGAACACAAATACTGTATACAAGGTATTTATCTGACGACAATTATTAGCAGAATTTGTAATGTTTCATTGCATTATCCTTTCGTTTCATTCTCGACAGCATTGCTGAGTATTTTCTGCTTAAAACTGCAGTGAACCAAAGACAGTCTCAAAAACACGGTTTGAAATCGCTGGTGTTTCTGACGTCACAAACGACCTTGTAACCAATCAGATCAACGTGTGATCGTCAACCAGTGGATCTCTGAGCTGAGTGAGTGAGTGGAGGCGGGGCTCATTTGCATATTCATAGAACCGGATGCATGAAGACATATTACTTCTGAAGTACTTAGGAACATTTGTTCGGAATTATCATCAAAAATACATGAATAATTCATCGATTTTATGACATGTAAATCCGTTTCTATTACTAGAATGCCGTATTCGAGCCATGCACTGTGTTTTGATCAGTAATCTCAGAGCAGTTCACAGCTGCAACTCATTATAAACCATTTTGCAGGAAATATTTTTCATTATTTAAGAAATAATCACAGCAGTGACCTGAACTCTCTAAGTTACTTTCCAGATTAAAGTAGGAAACGACTTGTTGTGCCAGAGGGAAGTGAACGCTAACCCGTTAACGACCCCCAACTTGTCTTCCAGATGCGTCTGTCCCATGCGGACCCTGTGCCTCATGACTGACCTTCACACCACTGCATCCCTGAAACTGTCCGACATCTGTCGGAGCGTCCCCAGTGGGACACACTGCTACTGTTCACACTGCTCATTAACAGAGAACGCAATCCCACGACACACACCTGGCTCAACTCCACCAGGTGCTCCTTCTCTTTCTGCAGCGTCTGAAGCCGGTCGCTCTTCTGGGCGAGGTCCTCGGAGAGCTTCCTCACCGCAGCGTCTGAGGACTACAGACAGGTGGAGAAACGGCATGTGTAACAGAAACATGTGCAGGTAGGAGAAATCCTTGCAACTGTAACCAAGTTACAATTAAGTTGCAATGAGAGAAATACATTTGTAATATGAGAAATAAATTCGCGATTATGGGAATTAAAGTCACAATTACGAGTAATAAAGTCACTCACAATTACGAGTAATAAAGTCACTTACGAGTAATAAAGTCACTTACGAGTAATAAAGTTGCAATTACGAGTAATAAAGTCACAATTACGAGTAATAAAGTCGCAGTTACGAGTAATAAAGTCACAATTACGGGTAATAAAGTCACAATTACGAGTAATAAAGTCGCAATTACGAGTAATAAAGTCGCAATTACGAGTAATAAAGTCACAATTACAAGTAATAAAGTCGCAATTACGAGTAATAATGTCACAATTACGAGTAATAAAGTCACAATTACGAGTAATAAAGTCACAATTACGAGTAATAAAGTCGCAATTACGAGTAATAAAGTCGCAATTACGAGTAATAAAGTCACAATTACAAGTAATAAAGTCGCAATTACGAGTAATAATGTCACAATTACGAGTAATAAAGTCACAATTACGAGTAATAAAGTCACAATTACGAGTAATAAAGTCGCAATTACGAGTAATAAAGTCGCAATTACGAGTAATAAAGTCACAATTACGAGTAATAAAGTCGCAATTACGAGTAATAAAGTCGCAATTACGAGTAATAAAGTCGCAATTACGAGTAATAAAGTCACAATTACGAGTAATAAAATCACAATTACGAGTAATAAAGTCACAATTACGAGTAATAAAAAGTCACAATTACGAGTAATAAAGTCACAATTACGAGTAATAAAGTCACAATTACGAGTAATAAAGTCGCAATTACGAGTAATAAAATCACAATTACGAGTAATAAAGTCACAATTACGAGTAATAAAGTCGCAATTATGAGTAATAGTCACAATTACGAGCAAGAAAATCGCAATTACGAGTAATAAAATCACAATTCCGAGTAATAAAGTCACAATTAAAGAAATTGAGCAATAAAGTCCTAATATGAGAAATAAAGTCAAAATTACGAGATATAGTAGCAATAACTAGAAATAAAGTCTCAATTATTAGAAAGTCAACAGTTATTAGAAATAGCTGCAATTACAAGAAATAGTCGCAAATACGAGACAACGTTGTCATCGCGAAATAGTCACAATTACAAGAAATGAAATCAATCATAAGAAAGTCACAATTATGAGTAAAAGAAACAATTACACTAAATAAAGTCACACAATTACAAGAAATAGTCGCAACTACAAGAAATAAAACCACAATTACCAGAAATTGTCATAATTGTGAGAAATAAAGTCGCAATTATGAGAAATAAACTCACAATTACGAGAAATAAAGTCGCAATTACAAGAAATAAAGTCTCAATATGAAAAGTTGCAATCACAAAAGTTGCAATTTCATCAAAAAAAGAAAAGGCTCACACTGACTTTGTATGTGGCAGATGTGATTTGTTTCAAGAACGACATGAGGGACTAATAGAGGACGAGTGTGTGTGTGTGTGTGTGTGTGTGTGTGTGTGTGTGTCGGAGCTTTGAGAAGCAGATGTAGAGCAGAAGGGTAGAGAAGCTCCTCGAATACTTTCATCCTGATACACAGCTGTCATTTCACTTCCCTCTGAACTCAAACAGACATAAACGAGAAGTATGAGCAGATGAATATCTCCACTCCAAACATCTGCAGTTACTGTAAATTGTTAAGAGATGAGACACAATCAGAATTGGAAGAATGATGGCCTGCGAGCTGTAATTGAAAGGTTGCACACCTAGCTTGAATTAGAAGTCAGCTCTGCTTTATGAAGTGCAGTCAAGGTAACAATTATGATGATCATGTCACAATGCCTAAGGAACTACTTATGTTTTTGAACATTTCAAGGGTTTTGTTTTCAATTTAGAAACTATGAAAGCTGAATGTCATGCTCTTAATTTAGCTATTTGTGTTTGAGTTGAGGTCACACGTGAAGTCCGCCACAGTTTTGCTATGGCAACACATGGACTACAAACTGTTTTCACTTGAAGAGTAAAAGAGCAGACGAGCTGTACAGGTCTGGGCTTGTGTTGCCGTCACCGCCAGGATCGTACACATCTATATGTCCTACAAACACCTACTAAAGGATCAGAACAACCCTCACCGCAGGTAATATTACGCCAAATCTCAAATGTGAATTGTAAGATAAAGCGAAAGACAGTCTGAATAATGAGGAATAAAGTTGTAATTACAAGATATAAAGACACAATAACAAATAAAAAATAGTTTAAGAAATAGTTAGTTAGAAGTCACATTTGTAAGATAAAAATCTGAGCAGTTATGAAAAAGTTGCAACTGTGACAAAGTCGCAATTCTGAGAAATATAGTTGCAATTCTGAGAAATATAGTTAAATGGTGAGAAATATATAGTCGCAACTACGAGACAAAGTTGCAATCACGAGAAATTACAATTACAAAATATAAAATTTCAATTACACGAAATGAAGCTGCATTCATTCAAAATGGTCACAATTAGAAGTCATATATGTAAGATAAACATTTGCAATTATGAAAAATAGTTCTAACAGTGACAAACCAATTACAAGAAATAAAGTCAATCACAAGACAAAGTCTCGATATTAAAAGTATAGTTGCAACAATGAGAAATAAAGCCCTAATTGTAAGAACAAAAATTGTAATCCTTAAAGTTTCCATGATGTTTCCAAATGCATACTTACGAGTTTTAAAGAAAATAAATGATTCCTTATTATCTGCAGTTAAAATCTAGATTAGTCCCAAGTTCCAACAAGCAAAGTGTAGCACATCAGCTCCAAAACATGAAGCATAAAAGATTACAATGATATTCTCCAGACTACTAATGATGCATGATTTAGCACAGTGGAAAAGCCTGGTAAGTGAGAGCAGGGGTCAGACGCGTGTCAGCCCGAGTGTGTGAGCCTCCTCAGCCGTACCTGCTTCTGCACTGAAGCCAGTGTGTTCTCCAGCTCCTCCAGACGCTCACAGCACCGCTCGGCCCGCTGGAGGCTCTCCTGCTCCTGCAGACCGAGAAAACGAGAGGCAATGATGAGTCTCACACATTCAGCCTCAGGGAACAACTCCACAGGGGGATGACAGCAACAGAAGAGGCTCAGAGTGTAAAGCAGCAGCGGAGCTGTCACAGTCGTCCTGTGACCTGAAGACTGGCTTCTAGAAGCAGGAGAAGCTTGCCGCAGGATCCTGACTACAGCTCTCGTGAACAAATTATTTACAATAAAATTTAAAATGAAAGTCACTATTTCTCAAAGGCAACTTTATTTTTCGTAATTGTCACAATTATGAGAAGTCATATTTGCAAGATAAACTTTTGCAATTTTTAAAAATAGGTGCAATTATGAGAAATTACGTAGCAATTACGAAATATAAAGTTGCAATTAAAAAAAGTTCCAATTATGAGAAAAAGTCGCAATTATGAGAAATATAGCCATAATTACGAGAAGTAACCGTAATTATGAGAAATATAGTTGCAATTATTAGAAATGTAGTCGCAATTACGAGAAATAGATGCAATTACGAGAAATAGTGACAATTACAAGAAATAAAGATGCAATTACGAGAAATATAGTTGCAATTAAAAGAAAGTCACAATTTCAAGAAATAAAGTCGTAATTTCGAGAAATAATAGTTGCAATTAAAAGTCGCAATTTCAAGAAATAGTCGCAATTACGAGAAATATAGTCACAATTACAAGAAATATAGTCACAATTATGAGAAATATAGTCACAATTATGAGAAATATAGTTGCAATTAAAAGTCGCAATTTCAAGAAATAAAGTTGCAATTACGAGAAATAAAGTCGCAATTATGAGAAATATAGTTGTAATTAAAAGTCGCAATTTCAAGAAATAAAGTCGCAATTACGAGAAATATAGTTGCAATTAAAAGTTGCAGTTTCGAGAAATAAAGTCGCAATTACGAGAAATAGTTGCAATTAAAAGAAAGTTGCAATTTCAAGAAATAAAGTCGCAATTACGAGAAATATAGTCTCAATTACAAGAAATATAGTCACAATTATGATAAATATAGTTGCAATTAAAAGTCGCAATTTCAAGAAATAAAGTCGCAATTACGAGAAATATAGTCACAATTACAAGAAATAGTCACAATTACGAGAAATATAGTTGCAATTAAAAGTCGCAATTTCAAGAAATAAAGTCGCAATTACGAGAAATATAGTTGCAATTAAAAGAAAATTGCAGTTTCAAGAAATAAAGTCGCAATTACAAGAAATAGTTGCAATTAAAAGAAAGTTGCAATTTCAAGAAATAAAGTCGCAATTACGAGAAATAGAGTCACAATTATGAGAAATATAGTTGCAATTAAAAGTCGCAATTTCAAGAAATAAAGTCGTAATTAAGTAAATATTAGCCTGGATGCCAGCCCGAACCCCGCCCACAACATTTTTTGATCGGGAAGTTCGGTCTGGACTCGATCCATTGAGGAGTAATTATGATCGGTTCAGAAATCGTCGGGCCAATCAAATTGGCAGGGCGGGCTTTATACGATGATGGACAGATGATCTGCAGGGACGTAATCCTCACGTTATCAAAGAGCGCTTGGGTTGAACTGGTTTCCCTCAGAGATGACTGCCGCTGGAGAACTGAGATGTAGAGATTTCCGCTATCGCGTCTGTTGTAAAAGAAATCGACAGCGCATTCATTTTAAAAGACGAACATAGAACTGCAATCAAGGCATTTGTCGATCGGAAAGATGTGTTTGCCGTCCTTCCTATGGGAGTCGGCAAAAGTTTAATTTATCAGCTGGCTCCGATGGTAACCAAGAAGATGGGACGCAATGAAAACCCTGTGGTCGTTGTGGTTTCTCCTTTGGTCGCACTCATAGAGGGCCAAGTAAAAGAAGCAACACTCGTTATTTTACTTCTTCCAGCGTGCGTGCATTTGAGTTCTGTAGTTGACAACTGTGCTATGCAAAGTAGTTGACTTACTGCGTTGCTCTCATTGGTTGTAGGTCTATCCAATTGAGTGCAGAGTTTTTTTTTTTCCTGGTTCGGTTAAGACACGCCTCATAATCAAAGCCCTATGGAGCAGTATCAGACTCACATTCTGACTAGAATATGAGTATGACGAAGTCAGGCTAGAGAAATATAGTTGCAATTAAAAAAAAGTTGCAATTTCGAGAAGTAAAGTCGCAATTACGAAAAATTTAGTCACGATTACAAAGAAAATTGTTGCAATTAAAAGAAATGGTAGCAATTATGAGAAATAAAGATGCAATTACAAGAAAGTCCCAATTACAAGAAATATAGTTACAATTACAAGAAATACTGACAATTACGAGAAATACAGTCACTCACAATTAAAAGAAATATAGTTGCAAATACAAGAAATATAGTCACAATTACTAGAAATAAAACTGCAATTACAAGTAATAGTAACAATTACGAGAAAAATAGTCACAATTAAAAGAAATGTAGTCAACATTACGAGAAATAAATCACTAGGAAAAAAAAGTTGCAATTACGAGAAAAATTGGCAACATGACAAATGAAGTTGCAATTACAAGAACTAAAGTGACCTTCTCCAGCAGCCTCAGGCGACACACACTCAGGGGTCACGACAGGAAAAAGAGCAACAAAAGAGCCTCAAAATGTAAAACCTGGCATCCAGCAGCTGATGTTTGTGCTGCGATCTGAAGACAGAGGATGAGGAGGACAAAACGATCTTCTCTCAACGAAGCGGATCATTTATCAAACTAGTCCCAACAGGACATAAAAAGCTCTGCTTTCGGATCTCTCCTTAGAAACTTGTACTTAGAGACGTGTCATCATCGCTCAAGTATCTGTACCAAGTTAAAAACACACAAATATGAGGGTCCTTGCAAAGTTGGCACTGGATGCCTTATGCATATTTTTCCCATAAATGTGCTTATTGTGCTCTGAATTCAATCACCCTGACAAGTGTCCCCACTCATACGTGTTTGACTAGCTAGTAAATCTGTTTATAACACTTTCTTATCAACTAAGACATGAATAGAAGTGTTACACAACCAACTGTGTATGTGATATGTTTGTCTGAAAGAGACACAACACCAATGGTTCAATATTTGGATGCTTTGTCATGTATAAAAGTGTATTTCACATTCTATTTCTAATGCCATTTGTTAAGTGTGTGCTTAATAGATATTTGTCGAAAACCTGCAAAATGCATGCATTATGGAAATAGGCGTAATATGGTATGGGTTGATGCATTCATCAAACACAGTGCATAGACACCCCTGATCCACTCGCAAACAGTAATTAGTGGTTCTTGCCAAGGCACCGCTGTGATTTCCACCTGGAGGATGATAAAACATTCAAGACTTAGTTTGAAGGAAGGACTTTGAGCACTATCTAGGGAATATCATACTTGGGAGTGCGCTCTTTTGACTTTTACCAATAAGGACTGTCCTATCATTGTCCTAACAACTGCATAGCAACCAATGAACCACTCTGAACACTTTAGCAACTATATAACAACAATGCCCTGACAACCATACACAAGCATTGTGTTGCAAGCTCACATTCAATCTGTGCAATTCTGAAATGATGCACTTACTCTTCAACACAAGTGATCTAGTTCATTATATGATCATATAAATGCAAGGATACAATTACAACATTCAAATGCATTTATTTGTCAGACACATTTATCTAAAGCAACTCAACAGTGAAGTGAAGGTAAGCATTCACAGGTAGGCGTTCTCTGGGAATCAAACCCATGACTTTGGCGTAACCGGCACCATAAACATGCATTACCAGGAGAACACACACACACACACACACACGCAGTACCTGATGGAGTGGGACTGATGTGGTGAAACTGTCCCAATCCAGGTCCTCATGCTCCGCTTCTACATCAGAGAGGGAAACCTGACAAACTCCATCCATCTCTGAGAAACTGCAGTGATTTGATCAGGACGCCCTCCTCCCCGCGTCTCCAACAGCTGGAGGAACAGTACAGGAGGCGTCCAGCTGTTGGAGAGGTAACTCGTCCAGAAGTCCTGCCCTGGCCGAACACACACCGGCGCTCTTGTTTGGGCCGAGGTGTAGAATAACAAACGGTGTGATGTCACTATCTGTCACGTGTTATTCGCAAGATTAAAGCGAGTGAATGAGAAACGGCGCGGACAGAGATCTGCGGTCTCTCTCGTGCATTTATTTAAAAAACCAATCCATGCCTACAGTCTGGAAAATGTCTGTGAGTGTCAGGAGAACAAAGCTATTACTGTAATCTATGTAAAAATCTTCATTTTCTACATGAATCACCAGACAAAACACTCGAAGCACTCAGACATCAACCATTTACATCTACAACAGGTGAAGCCAGAACCATCACTGGCAGACGGCGATCATATCTCAACAGGTGCGACTGAATCGACGCATGTAATCATTGCTGTATGTAGTTTGTTATTGGTGAAATGCATTCCCAACGACATACCATCCGTGTGATGGACGGCCTACACCCACTCAGCACTGGCTGAGACTGCGTAGACTTCCAGACTAGATAATGGCGACCATTATGACGGCCTCTTCATGAATCTCAATGCTAATCATCACACACGGATGATGCACGGGCACAGACATTCGCCTTCACAATCTGCTTCAAATATGAGCATAAATTATAACCAAACAATCTTCCCACTTTCCCAATGAATGAATATCAACAGATTTTCTTGTGCTTGTTGTTTATAGTATGACAACTGTTGAGAAGGGAGTCCGTAAAAACACCAAAACTACACTGGGGTTCGATGACAGTTAGCAATGTATTCTCAAGTAGACTTCAGAATAATATTGGTAGCGTTTATGGTTTCGTGGCACTACACTACAGACTCATCAAGTGTGAAAACAAAACCTAAATTGCTGTAAATATTTAGAAAGTGTGGATAAAAGGTGGTCAGTAAAAGCTAAGACAAACTAATTCATCAGTTTATATCTCGGTACAGATTACAGTGCATCACAATGTTTAATTAGACTGATGACTTGCTTTTGCATATCACTGTAAAACATATTTTACATAATGATCTTTAATATATGAAATGCATTGATTTATAGAGATTTGGCTTTAATCCATTATGAGGACTTGAACAGTTTTGCATTTAACTCCACAAAAGTCCCATGAAGCATCAGTAGATGTGTGTCTTGCACCAGCAGGCCTATAGGATCTTACTCTGCTTTCAGTTACTCTATTAGACTCTTGGCACAAAAGCGCTTAGATAATGACTGATAATGGGTATTTTACTGCCATTTAAAAATGTTGTACAGCAGACATGAGGATTGCGTATCACACTTTCCTCTGTAAGAAGTGAGGGGTCTCCTTAATGTTTTCCCACATGCTTCCGTGGGGCATCCCAGTGTTTGGTATGTTCCACTTATTTCACATGATCAGCTATTAGAGGCAATCAGCATTTTACTTTGCCTTTTTGCTGAGAGCCTCTTTTAAAGTTAGATACTACAGCTTACACCCGCCATGGAATAAAAATGTTAATCGCGACTTCTTATCTTGCAATTTTGACTTTTTACTTGAAATTCTCAGTTCCTGGACTTTTTCCCAATAGAATACTGAAATTAAATCTCGCAATTCTGAGCTTTTTTCATGGAATTCTGGGTTTACATCTCTCAATCCTGACCTTTTCCTTGGAATTCTGGGTTTACATCTCTCAATCCTGACCTTTTCCTTGGAATTCTGGGTTTACATCTCTCAATCCTGACCTTTTCCTTGGAATTCTGGGTTTACTTCTCTTAATCCTGACCTTTTCCGTGGAATTCTGGGTTTACTTCTCTCAATCCTGACCTTTTCCGTGGAATTCTGGGTTTACTTCTCTCAATCCTGACCTTTTCCTTGGAATTCTGGGTTTACTTCTCTTAATCCTGACCTTTTCTGTGGAATTCTGGGTTTACATCTCTCAATTCTGACCTTTTCCTTGGAATTCTGGGTTTACTTCTCTTTATCCTGACCTTTTCCTTGGAATTCTGGGTTTACTTCTCTTAATCCTGACCTTTTCCTTGGAATTCTGGGTTTACATCTCTCAATTCTGACCTTTTCCTTGGAATTCTGGGTTTACATCTCTCAATTCTGACCTTTTCCTTGGAATTCTGGGTTTACTTCTCTTAATCCTGACATTTTCCGTGGAATTCTGGGTTTACTTCTCTTAATCCTGACCTTTTCCTTGGAATTCTGAGTTTACATCTCTCAATCCTGACGTTTTCCTTGGAATTCTGGGTTTATATCAGGGCTGTTGGAACGAATTCCGAAATTCGAATATAATTCGAATATTAAAAAAATCAATACTATTCGAATGCTGAAGTTACTATTCGAATATTGTTTTTTTATGTATATATTTTTTTTTATATATATATATAAACAGGAAAGAGGCCGCACTATGCATAAATTGTTTTATTTGCACAAACGCGTTTCAAGAAGGCACGCGCCGAAACGCATTTGTGCAAATAAAACAATTTATCCATAGTGCGGCCTCTTTCCTGTTTAACGTTATATATTCTAATCATCAGGCCAGCATTCTTAAAGTTTAAGTTTAATCATTGAGTGAAGCCTGCTCCTATTCCCATTCATTAATTTTTTATATATAGAATCTTGCCTTTCTCGCCACCTTGACTTACACACATGTGAAAATGAAATGCTTTTGTTTCGTCTGATGAACAATAACGTTTTTGAATCGTAACACAATTGTGCACGTTATCCACGCTGTATCATCATAACAATACTGTCAAAAATGGTACATGTTTAACAACGTAAAAAAGCGCCCGTGAAGCGCAAATATCTTGGTGAAAACTCAACGGATTCGGCGAGCACCAAACTCGTTGGAACCGTCTAGTCGAACTGAAAAGAACGATATAAGTTTCAGAATTTTTGGTGGTGTTTTAGCGGAGATATTAGCCGAAAACCATCGGTAGCGCTTCAACCATATTCAGCACGAATAAAATGTTTATTGTAATGTTAGATATCCCTCTAGTGGACAGAACGTGTAACAACAACCACATGCTATAGTGGCATTGGCGATCCATAAGCCTGAGTAATGTCGTAAATATTAATAATAGGATGAATTTGAGCATTTAATATTCGAATATTATTCGAATATTAAATAAAATAAGGAATGGAATTCGAATAGTATTATAGAGGAAGATTGACAGCCCTAGTTTATATCTCTCAATTCTGACCTTTTCCTTGGAATTCTGGGTTTACATCTCTCAATTCTGACCTTTTCCTTGGAATTCTGGGTTTACTTCTCTTAAACCTGACCTTTTCCGTGGAATTCTTGGTTTACATCTCTCAATCCTGACATTTTCCTCGGAATTCTGGGTTTACATCTCTCAAATCTGACCTTTTCCTTGGAATTCTGGGTTTACTTCTCTCAATCCTGACATTTTCCTCGGAATTCTGGGTTTACATCTCTCAAATCTGACCTTTTCCTTGGAATTCTGGGTTTACATCTCTCAATTCTGACCTTTTCCTTGGAATTCTGGGTTTACTTCTCTTAAACCTGACCTTTTCCGTGGAATTCTTGGTTTACATCTCTCAATCCTGACATTTTCCTCGGAATTCTGGGTTTACATCTCTCAAATCTGACCTTTTCCTTGGAATTCTGGGTTTACTTCTCTTAATCCTGACATTTTCCGTGGAATTCTGGGTTTACTTCTCTTGATCCTGACCTTTTCCTTGGAATTCTGGGTTTACATCTGTCAATTCTGACCTTTTCCTTGGAATTCTGGGTTTATTTCTCTTAATCCTGACATTTTCCTTGGAATTCTGAGTTTACATCTCTCAATCCTGACCTTTTCCTTGGAATTCTGGGTTTACATCTGTCAATTCTGACCTTTTCCTTGGGTTTCTGGGTTTACTTCTCTTAATCCTGACCTTTTCCGTGGAATTCTGGGTTTACATCTCTCAATTCTGACATTTTCCTTGGAATTCTGGGTTTATATCTCTCAATTCTGACCTTTTCCTTGGAATTCTGGGTTTACTTCTCTTAATCCTGACCTTTTCCTTGGAATTCTGGGTTTACATATCTCAATCCTGACATTTTCCATTTTCCTTGGAATTCTGGGTTTACATCTCTCAATTCTGACCTTTTCCTTTCAATTCTGGGTTTACATCTTTCAATCCTGACCTTTTCCTTGGAATTCTGGGTTTACCTCTCTTAATCCTGACCTTTTCCTTGGAATTCTGGGTTTACTTCTCTTAATCCTGACCTTTTCCTTGGAATTCTGGGTTTACATCTCTCAATCCTGACCTTTTCCTTGGAATTCTGGGTTTACATCTCTCAATCCTGACCTTTTCCTTGGAATTATGGGTTTACATATCTCAATCCTGACCTTTTCCTTGGAATTATGGGTTTACATCTCTCAATCCTGACCTTTTCCTTGGAATTCTGGGTTTACATCTCTCAATTCTGACCTTTTCCTTTGAATTATGGGTTTACATCTCTCAATTCTGACCTTTTCCTTGGAATTATGGGTTTACTTCTCTTAATCCTGACATTTTCCTTGGAATTCTGGGTTTACATCTCTCAATTCTGACCTTTTCCTTGGAATTCTGGGTTTACTTCTCTTAATCCTGACATTTTCCTTGGAATTCTGGGTTTACTTCTCTTAATCCTGACATTTTCCTTGGAATTCTGGGTTTACTTCTCTCAATTCTGACCTTTTCCTTTCAATTATGGGTTTACTTCTCTCAATCCTGACCTTTTCCTTGGAATTCTGGGTTTATATCTCTCAATTCTGACCATTTCCTTGGAATTCTGGGTTTACTTCTCTTAATCCTGACCTTTTCCTTGGAATTCTGGGTTTACATCTCTCAATTCTGACCTTTTCCTTGGAATTCTGGGTTTATATCTCTCAATTCTGACCTTTTCCTTGGAATTCTGGGTTTACTTCTCTTAATCCTGACCTTTTCCTTGGAATTCTGGGTTTACATCTCTCAATCCTGACATTTTCCTTGGAATTCTGGGTTTACATCTCTCAATCCTGACCTTTTCCTTGGAATTCTGGGTTTACATCTCTCAATTCTGACCTTTTCCTTGGAATTATGGGTTTATATCTCTCAATTCTGACCTTTTCCTTTGAATTCTGGGTTTACATCTCTCAATTCTGACCTTTTCCTTGGAATTATGGGTTTACTTCTCTTAATCCTGACATTTTCCTTGGAATTATGGGTTTACATCTCTCAATTCTGACCTTTTCCATGGAATTCTGGGTTTACTTCTCTTAATCCTGACATTTTCCTTGGAATTCTGGGTTTACTTCTCTTAATCCTGACATTTTCCTTGGAATTCTGGGTTTACATCTCTCAATTCTGACCTTTTCCTTTCAACTATGGGTTTACATCTTTCAATCCTGACCTTTTCCTTGGAATTATGGGTTTAAATCTCTCAATCCTGACCTTTTCCTTGGAATTCTGGGTTTACATCTCTCAATCCTGACCTTTTCCTTGGAATTATGGGTTTACATCTCATTCTGGGTTTACATCTCTCAATCCTGACCTTTTCCTTGGAATTATGGGTTTACTTCTCTGAATCCTGACCTTTTCCTTGGAATTATGGGTTTACATCTCTCAATCCTGACCTATTCCTTGGAATTATGGGTTTACATCTCTCAATCCTGACCTTTTCCTTGGAATTATGGGTTTACATCTCTCAATCCTGACCTTTTCCTTGGAATTATGGGTTTACATCTCTCAATTCTGACCTTTTCCTTGGAATTCTGGGTTTACTTCTCTTAATCCTGACATTTTCCTTGGAATTATGGGTTTACATCTCTCAATCCTGACCTTTTCCTTGGAATTATGGGTTTACATCTCTCAATTCTGACCTTTTCCTTGGAATTCTGGGTTTACATCTCTTAATCCTGACATTTTCCTTGGAATTATGGGTTTACATCTTTCAATCCTGACCTTTTCCTTTGAATTATGGGTTTACATCTCTCAATTCTGACCTTTTCCTTGGAATTATGGGTTTACTTCTCTTAATCCTGACATTTTCCTTGGAATTCTGGGTTTACATCTCTTAATCCTGACATTTTCCTTGGAATTATGGGTTTACATCTCTTAATCCTGACATTTTCCTTGGAATTATGGGTTTACATCTCTCAATCCTGACCTATTCCTTGGAATTATGAGTTTACATCTTTCAATCCTGACCTTTTCCTTGGAATTATGGGTTAACATCTCTCAATCCTGACCTTGTCCTTGGAATTCTGGGTTTACTTCTCTTAATCCTGACATTTTCCTTTGAATTCTGGGTTTACATCTCTCAATTCTGACCTTTTCCTTTGAATTATGGGTTTACATCTCTCAATTCTGACCTTTTCCTTGGAATTATGGGTTTACTTCTCTTAATCCTGACATTTTCCTTGGAATTCTGGGTTTACATCTCTTAATCCTGACATTTTCCTTGGAATTATGGGTTTACATCTTTCAATCCTGACCTTTTCCTTTGAATTATGGGTTTACATCTCTCAATTCTGACCTTTTCCTTGGAATTATGGGTTTACTTCTCTTAATCCTGACATTTTCCTTGGAATTCTGGGTTTACATCTCTTAATCCTGACATTTTCCTTGGAATTATGGGTTTACTTCTCTTAATCCTGACATTTTCCTTGGAATTCTGGGTTTACATCTCTTAATCCTGACATTTTCCTTGGAATTATGGGTTTACATCTCTCAATCCTGACCAATTCCTTGGAATTATGAGTTTACATCTTTCAATCCTGACCTTTTCCTTGGAATTATGGGTTAACATCTCTCAATCCTGACCTTGTCCTTGGAATTCTGGGTTTACTTCTCTTAATCCTGACATTTTCCTTTGAATTCTGGGTTTACATCTCTCAATTCTGACCTTTTCCTTTGAATTATGGGTTTACATCTCTCAATTCTGACCTTTTCCTTTCAATTCTGGGTTTACATCTCTCAGTTCTGACCTTTTCCATGGAATTATGGGTTTATATCTAGAAATTGTGTTTTTTCTCTGAATTTTCTTTGAATTTTGACTTTTCTTAGAATTGTGAGTCTAGATTGCACAACTACAAGATGTAAACTCGCAATTATGAGAAAAAAGAAGCAATTAGATTAAATTTCAACATTTTTTATTCAGTGGCAGAAATAAGCTTCCATAGGATACTTAATGAAGTAGCTGCGACCGTATTTCTGAATTCTCAGGACTTAATTCAAAAATTTATGACAAGAAACAAAGAGAAAGATGAGAGAGACGGTCATGAGCTGTCTGGAAATGCTGAAACGGCAGTTTAGATCTGCACTCCTTCTGATCATTTAGAAGTTATTGGTGATATTAATAGACTCCAGTCCATCACAAAGTAGAAGAAAAAACTTTTCTAACTCTTGAGTCACACAAAAAGATCTGTTCTCAAACGAGTGCATTAAATGTGATATTAAAAATGTCAAGTGTGGTTTTAAAAGAATGTACTCTCCGATAAGACCCAATTAATCTCCTGCATCTAACCCAGTAATCAGCGGCTGTGAGCGGACAGAGGGACGGATGGATTACGGCTGTGTGGATCTGGGTCTGGTGTAATTACAGCAGAGAGATGGGGAAGGACTCAGGGAGGAACACGGAGAGGGCCCATTTTCCAAGAACACTGGAAATATATAAGATCAGCCAGAATAACCTTACACAGGGTCAAATGCATGATTCATAATCATCTGACATTAAATCATGCATCATATCAGCATTTGTTCACACTGTGGCGTCCAGTTTGTGTTAAATTGTGTTAAGTTTGTGTCCACACAGAACAGGACAAAACTCTGACCCTTTCTGACGCTATCCAAAAATACAGTAAAAAATGAAAGTTTCGTCATCTTGAGCCAGAAACTGACGCCGTGAACTCTGACCAGGCAGCACACAGATATTTTACTCTTTATTGCCAGCTAAAGGTGCAGAAAAGTCAAAAGACACCTTTCATGTTCAGTAAAAAAATAATGAATGGCGATAAACTTGCTTGGCAAAGGATGATTCTGACTGCCTCCTATAACCCGATGACACACACAGTATTATAAAGGTCCGGTGCACAACCAGTCCAGATATTACTGACTGTCTCGAGGTCTCCAAAAATATCAGATCATTTGACCCATGTCTGACAAGGCAAGATCAGGTTGTAGGTTGTAAAATGTGTGGTGCATAAATGATTCAATGACTCATTTAAAGACTTCACTTGTTTCATTACTGGATGAATCAGTGTTCTTGAATGAATCTCTTGAATGAATGAATGAATGAATGAATCTCTTGAATGAATGAATGAATGAATCTCTTGAATGAATGAATGAATGAATGAATGAATCTCTTGAATGAATCTCTTGAATGAATCTCTTGAATGAATGATTTAAAAACTTCACTTGTTTCATTACTGGATGAATCAGCGTTTTTAAACGAATCTCTTGAATGAATGAATGATTCAATGACTCATTTAAAAACTTCACTCATTTCATTACTGGATGAATCAGTGTTTTTAAATGAATCGAATGAATGAATGAATGAATCATTTAAAGACTTCACTTGTTTAATTACTGGATGAATTAGTGTTTTTGAACGAATCTCGTGAATGAATGAATGAATGGCTCATTTAAAGACTTCACTTGTTTCCTTACTGGATGAATCAGTGTTTACGAACAAATATCTTGAATGAATGAATGATTCAATGACAAATACATTTTGAACAGTCTCTTGTCGCCACCTACTGGTGTAATGATGTAATTGCTGCAATGTTTATTTGAAGTGTCAAGTTACTTTTAAAAGGTGATTTACTCTATTTTGATCGCTACCGTAGACATCATATGTCCGAACTATAAACTTTTATCCCAGTGCTTCTGTGATGATTTATGTAATTTAGGAATAAGATCATGTGGGTCTTTGAAGCGAGATCGCAATCTTTTAACGATTAATCGCGCACCTCTAATTAAAAATGAATGATATATACACACAAACACACTGGAAGAGTCAGGCTTGGCTACAAACTTTAAAGGTCACTGCATAAACACACTTGTTCACTCCATCCGAGCCGCAATAGAATGATTTACTGAAACGAAGAGAAGCGCATGAGAGAATGAGCATCTGCTAAAGCAATCCCAGCTCTCCTGTATCTCGGCCGAGCTGCAGCGTGGCGTTCCTGCGAGCGCTGGCAATATCAGCACTGACCCAGCGGGCGACACGACATCTGTAGCTCGGCTAATAGTGTCGCACTCGCTTCCCAGTGTGTGTTAGTGTGTGTGGGCTGAAGACACACAACCCCGTCTCTCCATCACAATGAGCCTCCACCACCAGAGCTCAGTCAACACATAAAAACAGTCAGTATCAGCTCACCGATGGAAGGAGGATCCTGCACATTTGCTGAATAACTCGGTCCATGAAAGCATATTATTATGCACTGTAAACCGTCTACCAGCAGAGTAATAAATAACCACCTTAATATGAAACAGCAGGAATAAAACCATATAGAGTCCAAGTCTCTGAGCGCACTGAAAATACGGTTTCAACTGAAAACAAAAGATTCAGGACTTTTAAAAAATATGGAAATATTCAATATGGAAATAAAAATGTTTCAGATTCTGCATTTCAAGTTCAGTAATCTGTATAGATTTATAGTCATATTTATAAAAAGCATGTGAATTTAAGTGGAAAACTGTTAAACAGAAGCATTTTCACTAGTGCACTAGACACTATTATGATCATTTCTAATATAATTTATAACAAATATTGAATACATTATATTTATCACTCGAGAAGCATGTGCATTATGGAAATTAAAATATTTCAGATTCTGCATTTCAAGGATAGATTTATAGTAATATATATATATTTTTAAAGTATGTTGATTTAAAAATGGAAAAATGTCAAACGAGCATTTTCACTAGCGCATTTCTAATAAATATATAAT
This sequence comes from Rhinichthys klamathensis goyatoka, assembly GCF_029890125.1. Classification (NCBI taxonomy): domain Eukaryota; kingdom Metazoa; phylum Chordata; class Actinopteri; order Cypriniformes; family Leuciscidae; genus Rhinichthys; species Rhinichthys klamathensis. The sequence continues at coordinate 78,277 of NW_026607317.1, forward strand.
GCACTATATTTTTCACTCGAGAAGCACGTGCATTAAAGTATAAAATGCAAAACAGAAGCATTTTCACTAGTATTCTAGAAACTAATCTGATTATTTTTTTATATAATTTATGATAAATATTTACTTTGTTATATTTTTCACTCGAGAAGCACGTGCATTAAAGTATAAAATGTAAAAGCAGACGTATTTCCAGCAGAACTGCCAGACGTGACTCTGTCTCCTGTAGTTGTCCTGCATCAGTCGCATGTGTTCCCCTACACACACACACACACACACACACACCTGCACCGCCAGCTCCTGCTTCTCGCGGCTCAGCTCGGAGATCTCCCCCTCCAGCTGCCGGACTCGGGACAGCAAGCGCTCGCTCTGCTCGACGGCGTTCTTCAGCTCGTCCCGCTCCCTCATGGCGCTCTGGTCTCGGGGCTTCAGTGGATGGACCTGAGCGAAGGAGAGAGAGTTTCTTCAGTCTCAGCTCCTCCTGCGTCTCTGTAACCATCCCTGAACTCACTCAAGCTGGACTGAGGCGCTCTTCTCTTCTGGAAACTGTTGCGTTATTCTCCTGTTATCTCTGTAAAGCTGCTCTGAAACTCTCTGTGCTGTAGAAATAAAGCTGACTCGACTCTCCTGGATCAAACACACACACACACACACACACACACTCACTAACTGCTTCAATTGTACGAGTACAGGATAAAAAGTCAAAAGGGAAAAACGGTCACACTTTACAATAAGCTTCATTAGTTAACATTATTTAATTAACATGAGCAATACATTTGTTACAGTATTTATTAATCTTTGTTAATGTTAGTTAATAATAATCCAGCTGTTCATTGTGTGTTCATGTTAGTTCACAGTGCAGTAACTAATGTTAACTAATACATGTTGAAATTAATATGAATTCAAATTAATAAATGCTGATGTAGTATTGTTCATTATCTAAGGTATTTAACTAATGTTAACTAATGAACCGTATTGTTAAGTGTTACTGAAGAAACATGAATAGGATTAAACTGCATTAAGCAGAAGAGTTAAAGTTGAAAATCTCACTGAAATTCATACATAGTCTTATTTTGAAATTCAAGGAGGTTATCATTATAAATAACAGGAGGTTGATCAGACAGCACCAGTGTCGGCTCAGATCCGGCCCACATCTGGTACGCGCTGGATCCACATGTCCCGGGTCTGGGCCGACGCTGTCTGGGTCTGGATACTGTAAACGCAGTGAACTCTGTGTCTGCCACTATAAAGCAGTCAGGTGATGTATACATTATATACAAATACATTTCTCTTAGCCGAGGTTAAAGTCCCCCTGTAGTCAATCATATCATCCCTTAAAACTCATCTTTGATCACCAAAATTACATATTTAAACGTTTTTTCCTTGAAAAAATGTCTTCATGCCTTAAAATATCTTGAATGTAACTCGACACCCTTGCCTCATTTAGTATGCGCGGCTCTATGAATATGCAAATGAGCCCCGCCTCCACTCACTCCCTCAGCTCAGAGATCCACTGGTTGACGATCACACGTTGATCTGATTGGTTACAAGGTCGTTTGTGACGTCAGAAACACCAGCGATTTCAAACCGTGTTTTTGAGACTGTCTTTGGTTCACTGCAGTTTTAAGCAGAAAATACTCAGCAATGCTGTCGACTTATGAACTTACACATGGTGTGTCTTAAAGCGTATTAAAAACACATATAAACAACATTAAAAGCTGGATTTGCACCACAGGGGGACTTTAAAGGTTTTTTCATAAACATTCTAATAGATATTATAAGCAAATGATAACTATGAGGGTATAATCTGTCAATCTGTACATCATCAATAGATGTACATCATCTATAGTTCAATAAACAAGAGGTTAATATTGAATAACTTACATTTTGGACAGAACATAGACAGATATTGTTGCATCACCAACGGAAATAGTTCCAAACGAAGCGAGTCACGAGTGTTTCCTTCCTGAATGAGTCGATGCTTTTGAACGAGTCGGTTAGTGAATGATTCAAAGACTCGCTCGCTCGTGCGGAATCGGTCCACTGAACTCTCTATCGCCACCTACTGATTCTGAAAGCTCATGTTTGCTGGATTCTTTTTACTGTTTTCTATTGTTTTATTATTGCTTATATATTTCATCCTTGCGTTTCTTAGGGCTCTCGTGTCGTATTATCATTTGATTCATTCACATTTGTTATATGTGTCAGGTGTGGCTTATATGCAGATTTTTTTTTATTTTAGATGTACAGAAATACCTCATACTGTGTTGCAAAGTAAGATGGATAGGAAGATTTATATAGCCTATATAGAGGACATTTCATTGCAATTATTTGTTTAGTTGCACAGGCATGTGATTGTGTGATTCAAAGTCTGATGAATATCATAAGCATGTCATCATGAAAGCTTCACTGTATTGTCAATCATTCTTCTCATCTCAGTTTTGCAAGATTCAACAAGCAATTCTGGAAGATTTCGAGTTTCTTGGATGGAAAACCAGATGTGAACTAATTTTCCAAAACATACTCAAAAGCTTTAAACAATAAAGGAAGAATTTCTGCTGAAGCTCGAGCCAAAATATCTGTGGAAAATTAAGAAAACAATCCCAGTCTTATCTCCCAAAAATCTGATGTATGATTTGTAGACGTTATTAATGAGGAGAATATGCCCATTTAGACTCCACACTAAAACGTATAATCTGTGACCTAAGGACAGCCTCAAGCATGTCTTTAATATCAGTCTGTAATATCTGAACAGTTGCGGTGTAAAAGCCGTCAGGCCTCGTGGATGAGAGAGTTTGAGAAGTTCTCATGTTTCAGCTCGAGAGGGAGATATACGCCACACCGGACTCTAACACGACTGCAACACACACAAATGACCAGACCGCGTTATAAGAGGCATTTCCTTCGATAATCCTCCGTTTGCATTAAAGCTGCGTTAACTCCAGTTCCTCCTGTGAAGCTCTTCACACACTCCAGACCATCAGCAGCAGTCTCCCGCATACACGTGTTCCCCTAATTGTTCCACACACGCACACACACACACACACACACTCACTCACACACACACACACACACACACACACACACACACACACACACACACACTCACTCACAAACACACAAACACACACACACTCACTCACACACACACACACACTCACTCACTCACAAACACACACACACACTCACTCACAAACACACACACACACACACACACACTCACTCACTCACAAACACACAAACACACACACACACCCACTCACTCACACACACACACACACACACACTCACTCACTCACAAACACACACACACACTCACTCACTCACAAACACACACACACACTCACACACACACACACACTCACTCACACACACACACTCACTCACTCACTCACAAACACACACACACACTCACACACACACACACACTCACTCACTCACAAACACACACAAACACTCACTCACACACACACACACACACACACACACACACACTCACTCACACACACACTCACTCACTCACACACAAACACTCACTCACTCACTCACACACAAACACTCACTCACACACACACACACACACACACACACACACACACACACTCACACACTCACTCACTCACTCACAAACACACACACACACTCACACACACACACACACTCACTCACTCACAAACACACACAAACACTCACTACACACACACACACACACACACACACACACACACACACACACACACACTCACTCACACACACACTCACTCACTCACACACAAACACTCACTCACTCACTCACA